>NC_051154.1:290552372-290605115 GCF_013339745.2 Dermacentor silvarum
TTTTTGCAAAGCCTACATGAAAATGTTCGAAATGTCACAGCTGCCCTGTACAGACCTCGTAATTCTGGTGTTGAATTTTAGGATTCTTTGAAGCTTACATGATCGACCATGTGAAACTCGGTGACCGCATTATTCTCCGGGAGAAGTTAACTTGCCAAGCATTGATTGGAAACGATGTCGCTCAAAGTGATAATGACAGCTTAGGGCGGCCAGGCTAGTAATTGCCTTTCTTTTATATATACTGTTAGTGGATACCTATAATAGAATACAGGGTAATTCTGAAACAACCCTGGACCTCTTCGTTGTAAGTGGGACCATAAGAAGTCAAAACTATGTGCGATGTATGTGCCGGTATATCGGATCACGAGATTGTTAATTGACAATAAATAATATGAATTGGAAAGACAGCTGTAACACTGTCCGTTCGCAACTTCTCCGGAGCTGATGATGCCTCGATTATAGACACGCTTTCTTTTTAGTTAGATTCATTTCAGAAAATGTTGTAGACGTGCAGGAACTATGGGAACGCTCTAAGTGTATTGTTAATGACTGCATTGAAAATATGTACCAACTATTGTTAAGGAAAGAAAAAAAATTACTCCATCTCCGCTAAAGGGAACCATGTATGGATGCGAAGCAGCGGGGAGGTGGTTAGCTTGAGCGGGAGATGGTTTCGCGGCAGCTGCCCGAGCGTTCATCGCGGCACTGCACAGGGAGAGAATGAGGCGCGCGCGCTCCGTCATTTTCATACCGCGGAAACTGCTGTGGCTCCCTCAGCGGAGTATGCAGCTGTCGCACCACCTGTCGTGCGCGCCGCTCCGGATTCCTAGAGGAGAGAAAGGGGGGAGCGTAGGAGAGGAGAGAGAGGGGAGGGGACGCGCATGCGCTGGGGGTGTGGCATGCGGGCGCCGCTCCGTTCAGTAGAGGATTCCTAGAGGAGAGAAAGGGGGAGCGTGGGAGAGAAGAGAGAGGGGTACGGGACGTGCATGCGCTGTAGGGGTGTGGGACGCCGCGGGAGGGACGGACAAAGCCCCCGCCATAAGCTGCTTCGGATCTTAAAAAGAATCGCTGGATTTCAAGAGGTTAAAAAATAAAAGGAAAAAATAAAGCAGTGCTTCACCAGATCAACGACAGAAATGTATCCCTCTTTCATCTAAACTTCGGATCCAACTATCTACTGATAAACAACGTTACCATGGCGAATCATTGCCTAAATTCATCACGGCGTCTCCTGAGAGATTTTGGGTGACCGAAACATTACCAATGCGATGTAATTGAAGTTATGGTATTCGCTTGAATGACGAAGAAAAATTTCTAACTTATTCAATGAGCACTTCCACTCCGTTTTTACTTTTTTTATGATGGTGTCTTACCTGTTTTGAGGAATGTTTTGCCCCCTATTTATGATGTATCAATAAGTGAACAGGATATATTCCACATGCTTTTAAAACTTTATGAAAAGAAAAGTTCAGGCCCAGACGATATACCCAACACTTTCCTAAAAATGTATGCCGAATGGGTTTCCAAATACTTGTACATTGTGTTTTTACGTTCCTTAGAAGAAGGTCAACTCCCGAATGACTGGAGAACAGCCCGAGTAATACCACTTCATAAACACGGTGCCAAACAGTGTATAAAGAACTACCGTCCGGTCTCTTTAACCTCTGACACCTGGACATTATTAGAGGACATACTATCTAAACATATCGTACATTTCTTAGATACACATAACATCTAACAGAATGCCAGCATGAATTTCGGAAAGGGTACTCAACTTGTACACAGCCAGTTGCCCTATACAAAAGGTTATATTCTGAAACTAGAGAATGTCCAAAAGAGCCATACAGTTAATTTATAACAATTTTCGATGCAGCTCAGTGACTGAACTACAAGCTCACGCTAACCTAACCCCGATATATAAACACAGCTCATAACGTCTAAAATTTTTATAACAATTAGTTAAGGGGCACTATAACGTCGACGTTAGCGAATGGATTGCATTTTCTTCCGGTTATTCAAAGTGCCAAAGACACGAACTAACAATAACACCTTTTCATACACATAATGACTCTTTGTAGTATTAATTTTTGCCACGAACGGTCAGAGCCTAGAATAACCTCAGCAGCTGTATCGTTCAAGCAGACGCTTTGTCAGCTTTTGTATCCCTTCTTGATGGCAGAAACATAATTGCTTATTTTTATAGTGACTGTCTATATGATATCTGCGTTGATTTTGCCTCTGTTGCATTTGCACATTTGATAAATGCTTTAATTTTTTTCAAGTGTTCCTTCTGACTGTGACCTGTGCATGTACATATATTTTGTTTGCCATTATGTTGTATTTTCTTTCATGTATTGTATCCCACCCCGCTAAAACCACGGTGAGGGTTGCAGTAACACTAAAAAAATCCTATCCATATGGCACTCGCATCCTCGGCAGGTCAAATTGGGACACTTCGCGCTCCTCGGGGCAACAGAAAACAATTAATAAAATAATAAAAATGTCTTAAGGCCTTCACATTTTAATATAAGATGACTCATATTGCCCCTGGAAAAACGTCTAATTCGACGTACCTTATGGTTCCATACAACTGCCTAATTGACAACTTCACAGTAAGAGCAACAATTAAAAACCCGGGAGTTATAGGGTAGGCAAATAAATCTTCTCCTTAAAGGGTCCCTGAAACGGTTTGGACAAATTTTCTAGACGCGTAGGGCGCAGCTACAATAAAACATTCGTGTCACAATTTAAGTGAAGCGTCTCATATTAAGAAAGCTACGAACGATTACAAGTTACCCTCCTCCCTAGCCATGCATATCCTCCTCAACTCGTTCGCCGAGTGATCGGGGCTAAGCTCCGCCTTCACTGGTTCTGCGTCATGATGTGACATGTTGTCGCCTATTTCCGGTTGTCTTGGAGCCAGCGCGCGAAGGCTCTCCAACCTCTCCGCCAGCCGCCCGGCCGTTGATCCCCAGCGAGAGCGATCAAGCAGCGTGCGTTGCGAGCGTTCTGTCGCAGCGCCGAGCGGGTCCAGTATTCCGGTAACCACAGGCGAGCTGGGTGTTTTGACGGGATTGCCAGAGGCGTAAACTAAAGCCCCTCCATACCGCTGTGATGAAGGAGCTTCGTAGACGTACGTCAGCTACCTGACTGGCATGCGCGGTTCAGCCTTCTGGTGGCGCAGAGCTTAACCAGCCAAATACAGAGCTAATATTCCTGTAACCAAGTGCAAAACATTTTAAACATGCCAACGTGTTCAAGATTACGCTCCTGACAGAAATTTGAGCCAGCAGCAAATTAGAAAAACACTTGGTTAGTGCTATATTAGCTCTGTGTTTGGTTGAGCTTTGTCTTGGTTAGTGCTATATTAGCTGTGTGTTTGGTTGAGCTTTGTGCCGCCAGGTAGCTGCACCCTGCCAGCAGTTCACGTTTGCGCCTCTGTTCATCACGTAAAACGTGGTAAAGCGGCTACTAACTTGCGCTTGCGTTACCTGAATAGCGGACACGCTAAACTCTATTGTGGCAAACCTTCGACGTGAAGCGACGGCCGCAAAGGCGTAGATGCTGGCGCCGTTTGGATTGGTTTGGATACCGTAAGTCCGATGCGATGCAGCCGCTCCGCTCTTCTGCTGCCTTCCAGAGGGGCACGATGTCACAGCGAGGCACGATGTCGCAGCTTGACATGTCGCCGATTGCTACGTTTGCAGCCCACAACGCAACAAGGGCGAACCATGGTGCTCGCGAAAAGAAGAACACGACGAACACTGACCACGCAGCTCTCGTCAACACGGAGCATGTTTTAACACAATCAGACGACACTTGCTGTCGGCCGGAAGTGCTTTAGGGTAGTGATGCATGTCCTTGTGCATTCTCTTTCTGTTACTTTCTTTTTATAGAAACAAATTACCTAACATCTAAACTGTTACGAACAACATTTGTTCACCATAATGTTGGAAAAATTATCGATGACGCGCCCTCGTCAGCCAATCGGATAGCTCGCCAAGTGACGTGTTATGGGCAAATCGCGTCACTTGGGCACAAAACTCAGCGGATTGGCGTGCTGCGATCGGTAGCGGTGTACATTTCAAAACTTATAATAAATTACACGCTTTACGTGGAGCGCTTAGATGCGTAAATGAATGATCAGAAGGACCTACTCTAACGACTCAGTACGTTTGTACAAAACCGTCAAAATCGTTTCAGGGTCCCATTAAAATGTATTGCTGCAGAATCCTCACTAGACATTTAAGAATGCTCACTAGACGGCATTTAAGAATTTTCAAGCCCGCCGTGGTTTCTTAGTGGCTATGGTGTTGAGCCGCCACGCACGAGGTCATGGGATCAAATCACGGCCACGGTGACCCTATTTCGATCGGAGCGAAATGCGAGAACACCTGTGTACTTCAATTTATGTGCACTTTAAAGGAGCTCAGGTGGTGCAAATAATTCCGGAGTCTCCTACTACGGCGTGCCTCATAATCAGATCGTGGTTTTGGCACGTAAAACATAATTTGTAAGAATTTTCAGTGCGTAAACACAATGTCAAACTGGTTTAGGCGAAGAGCCCTTCAAGGCAAAGCTTGTCATGTTTAAACATGTAGGGTAATGGTACAAACTATCCAAATAGTCGCTTTCACAGGCAACATATACTGTGAGCGCGCTTTGAATGAAACGGAGGAGTCTTCCCTCGAGGACGTTCGCCGTCAGAGTCCAAGGCACGAGGTCGTTCTTTAGGCTCGACCAGTCCTTGAGCGCTTTTGTTGTTCTCATTCTATTTTTAGCTTTGGAAATTTTTGCTGCCGCCTGTGGGCATTCAGCCACCACAGGCGCGCAGCAGCAGCAACCTCCGTCGACAAAGACGTCGGCCGCTGCGGATCTTCTTCTTGCTCTTCGCCGCGTCTGTTCTAGCATTTGGCTACCCGCTCACGCAACAAATTTGATGGTGTGCTGCACCACTCAATGTTTGCAGACCCAACGCGTGCCGCCACGTGGTGGCAACATCTGGCTCAGCGAGCGTCTTTCGAAGCACGCGCTCTGCGTGTCCAGGAAGTGGCTGGCCAAGCTGCAGCGCTTAATCGAGGCACTTGGCGAACGGTTGTGACAATCGTAAGACGGGTAGACTGGATTAAGAAAGAGGGATGATGAAAACTGTTTGTATGTGCTGGAAATATTGCGCTGATACGTAAAGAAACCAACGAATTATAGCAGCGATGACGACGAGGCAGTCACGGAGCCATCGCCTCAACAAGAGCCCGAAATTCAATTCAATTAAATTCTGCTGTGTTTTTTCCTTGATTACATGAAGGTTGCAGCTGCATAAAAGCTACTGCACTGAGCCGCTTGTCGGAGGCGGCCGCCCTCTTCATTGGCAGCAATGAACCGCTTGACAATAATAACCACTAATGCATACATGTTTGAGCACATAAAAATTTATGTAGTGACACTTGCGTGAAAGATTAGTGAAAAAAGAATAAAGACGCCGTATATATACAGGGGGTCCCCGTTATCATGCAGCACGATTAAAAAAAAACAGGATTGGCGTTACGCGAATCAAACGTAGTGCGTACTGTTTCCAGTACAGTGGCGTAGCCGCCAGTAATTTTTTCGTTACTATGCTTTATTTAATTATATGTAATTAATCAGAGAGCAAACAGGGATAGCCGATATTCTAGTTGACATTAAGCGGAAGAAGTGGAGCTGGGCAGGCCATGTAATGCGTAGGATGGATAACCGGTGGACCAATAGGGTTACAGAATGGATACCAAGAGAAGGGAAGCGCAGTCGAGGTCGGCAGAAAACCAGATGGGATGATGAAGTTAGGAAATTTGCAGGCGCAAGTTAGAATACGCTAGCGCAAGACAGGGGTAATTGGAGATCGCAGGGAGAGGCCTTCGTCCTGCAGTGGACATAAAATATTGACGCGAAATATGTTGGCGCGTGGTGACACTGGCCCCTTGAGGCGAGAACGACGAAGTTCGTGGTTGCGCGCGCGCTCTCCGAGGTCCAGCCATTATTAAAGGCTGACGTGTTTTTGCCTATCTGTTGCTGTGCAACCATTCTAGCTGTACTAGCTGGGTGACATTTCTGGTGGAGGTGCGGGGTACGGTCGATGTTAAGATCTCCGGAGCGCACCCCAGACCTAAGCCCGGCGAGTAGTTCGGCCGAGCTTACCCCTGTGCACGTACGTACCAGCCGACGTCTCCAAGGACTCCAGCCACAGCACGGTTTGCTACCCGAACGGAGTAGAATGACGAACCAACCACCTCCTGCCGCTACTGCAGCATCGCACGTGGTCGTCAATCAGATCCGGGCGCCGAATCATTTCCACGGGAGTGCTTCAGAGGACGCCGACGACTGGCTTGACCATTTTGACCGGGTCGCCAACGTCAACGACTGGACACACGAGCGTAAGCTTCGCTACGTGTACTTCGCTCTTGAAGATTCCGCTAAAATATGGTTTGAGAACCACGAGGCGACACTGACGTCATGGGAAGAATTTGGTCGGCAGTTCCTCAATGCCTTCGCCAGGGCGGACAGGAAGGAGAGGGCGGAGTTAGCAATGGAGTCGAGAATTCAAGGCCCGAATGAGCGAGTGACGGCGTACGTCGAAGACATGAATCGCCTCTTCAGACGTGCGGACCCCTCTATGACTGAAGCAAAGAAGGTGCGCCACCTAATGCGCGGCGCAAAAGAGGACATCTTTGCTGGCCTCATTCGAAATCCGCCGACGACAGTGGCAGAGTTCCACGACGAAGCCACCACCATGGAAAAGGCCCTTCAACAGCGGGCCAGGCAATACAACCGCGACGCCGTGATTTCAAGGGAGCTCTCTGCCGTTACCCTAGGCAACGACGTCGGCGCCTTGCGAGAACTCATCAGGGCTGTCATCAAGGAGGAACTGCAGAAGATGCAGACGACCGCTGCCTCTGTGGGACAACTTTCCATTGCGGAAATGGTGCGCGCCGAGGTCCGACAGGCCGTCCATGTGCCTGAACAGTACGAGGCACCACAGCAGAGAACGCGCCCTGAACTGAGCTACGCAGAAGCAGTACGCCGTCCACCACCCTCAAGTGCGTATAGCATGGTGCACCCCGCTCAGCAATTGGACGTTAGCTTCAGGCCTCGCAGCACACCGCACATGGCCGAAGCAAGAACTAGGAAGAGCGACGTCTGGCGCACCGCTGACTACAAGCCCCTTTGTTACTATTATGGCGAAGCCGGGCACATCTACAGAATGTGTCCGTATCGTCATGTGGGGCTCCGAGGATTCGCCCCAAATGCACCTCGTCCACGACCTGGTGAGCGGCCGCCGGAAATAGAGAGTTTCGTCGCGAATCGTCGCAATGGTGATCAACGATGGCACGAGCCCCGTTCGTCGTCTCCTGCTCGTTACAGGTCACCATCACCAAGCCAAGCCTTCTCTCGCGGCGCTCTCAGACGCCGCTCGCCTAGCCCGGCGGCTCGGGAAAACTGAGTTCAGCGACCTCCGGAGGTGAGGCCGCTGACGACGACTGTGCGCAAGATCCTCCACTACGACGACAACGACGAAAACAGAACGACGCAGACGTACAGACGCAGTCAAACACCGTGCGAGAGGTAATAACGTCGAACATTCCCGTCACCGTAGACGACGAAGAAATAACAGCGTTAATCGACACTGGAGCGGACACCTCAGTTATGAGCATGGACCTTGCCTGCAAGCTGAAGAAAGTTTCTACCGAGTGGACTGGGTCGCAGATTCGCACTGCAGGAGGCCATCTGCTAACCCCGGTAGGAAGATGCACAGCGCGAGTGAGCATTCGTGGATTTATGTACCTCGGAGATTTCGTTATCCTCCCAAGCTGTTCGAGGGACCTAATTCTGGGAATGGACTTTCTGCAGGCTAATGGAGCCGTCATAAACTTACAAAAGTCGCTGGTAACGTTTTCAACGGCGCAGGCCTTAGCAGGGAGCAGCACTGACGACACGTATGTCAACGCCTTGAGGATTGTCGACGAGAACATCACGGTGCCGCCAAGGAGTAGCGTATTGACCCTCGTAACCTGCGACGCATTCGACGACTATGAGGGTATTGCCGAGGCAAATATCCCGCTGTTGCTCGAAAGACACATCTGCATCGCCCGGGGCCTTGTTCGAATACAGAATAAGTGCTCGCAAGTTTTGTTGACAAACTTCAGCCATGAGTATCAGCACGTCCCACAAGGTACAGCTGTGGTCTTTCTGAACGACATTGCTGACTTCTCCGATGTGGGCACGTTACAGGTGACTTCACCGGATGCAACAACTCACGCCAGCCTGAGTACCCGCGTCCACATCAATGCTGACTTAGCAGATGCACAGAAGGATCAGCTATTGGACCTAGTGACAGAATTCTCTGGCTGTTTTTCCACAGAATCTAAAGTCCAGCGCACCTCCATTACGCAACACCGGATAGTTACAGAGGAGTCAGCGCGGCCTGTTCGTCAGCACCCGTACCGCGTGTCACCTATGGAGCGGGAGGCGATTAAGCGTCAAGTTGAAGAAATGCTCAATGATGACGTCATCCAGCCGTCGACAAGTCCGTGGGCGTCGCCTGTCGTACTCGTAAAAAAGAAAGACAACACGCTCCGCTTCTGCGTTGACTACAGACGGCTTAACCGAGTCACCAAACGCGACGTTTACCCCCTGCCACGGATCGATGACGCTTTGGACCGTCTGCGTCATGCTGAGTTCTTTACTTCGTTAGACCTAAAGTCAGGGTACTGGCAAATCGAAGTGGACGAGCGTGACCGTGAAAAAACCGCCTTCGTGACTCCCGACGGGCTATACGAATTTAAAGTCCTGCCTTTCGGTCTCTGTTCCGCTCCTGCTACGTTTCAACGAATGATGGACACTGTACTCGTCGGACTAAAGTGGCAGACGTGTCTAGTGTACCTAGACGACGTTGTTGTGTTTTCCAGCACGTTCGATGAACATCTCACCCGACTACGAAGTGTCCTTACCGCAATACGCAAGGCAAACCTCACCATCAAGCCTGAAAAATGTTACTTTGGCTTCCGGGAACTCAAGTTTTTAGGCCACGTGGCCCAAGGAGTACGACCAGACCCAGAAAAGCTAGCTGCCGTTGCCGAGTTTCCTCACCCCAAAGACAAGAAGGCTGTTCAGCGGTTCCTGGGCCTCTGCGCTTACTACCGCCGTTTCGTTGAAGGCTTCTCGAGGATTGCTGAACCTCTCACGAGACTGACGCGACAAGATGTGCCCTTTGCCTGGACGGAAGACCAAGAGCAGGCCTTCACCGAATTGCGCAAACGCCTTCAATCCGCTCCAGTGCTGGCGCATTTTGATGACACCGCGGCAACTGAAATTCACACAGACGCAAGCAACGTAGGACTCGGGGCTACTCTGGTTCAATGGCAAGACGGAGCAGAACGTGTAATTGCGTACGCGAGCCGTAGTCTCACAAAAGCAGAAGCTAACTATTCAACCACCGAAAAAGAATGTTTAGCAGTCGTGTGGGCCATCAGCAAGTTCCGACCTTACTTATACGGCCGGCCATTTCGAGCGATCAGTGACCACCATTCGCTCTGCTGGCTTGCCAATCTACGAGACCCGTCTGGTCGCCTCGCTCGTTGGAGCCTCCGCCTCCAGGAATACGACATGACTGTTGTCTACAGATCGGGCCGTAAGCATAGCGACGCTGACTGCTTGTCACGTTCTCCTATTCCCTTGACACCCTCCGACTTGGAGCTAGATATGCCGTTTCTTGGTGTCGTCGACGTGGTGCGCATGGCTGACTACCAACGTGCAGACTCTGAACTGCTTCCAGTCATCCGACATCTCGAGGGAGCCGACGTTGTTGTCCCACGCCCACTTTCACGAGGATTGACATCGTACTGCCTGCGGAACAATGTCCTGTACAAGAAAAATTTTGAGAACAGCCAAGAAACGTTTCTTCTCGTCGTTCCGACGGCGCTGCGCGAGGAAGTTTTACAGGCGTGTCATGACGATCCCTGTGCCGGCCACTTAGGCTTCGCGAGGACATTAGCGCGCATACGGCAGAAATACTATTGGCCACACCTATTTTCGTCGGTTCAGCGCTATGTGCGAACGTGCCGTGACTGTCAGAGGCGTAAAGTGCCACCCGTCAAGCCTGCCGGCCTCCTTCAGCCTTTGGATCCGCCTCCGGCACCGTTCCAACAAGTGGGAATGGACCTTCTTGGTCCGTTCCCCACGTCTTCCTTGCAAAACAAGTGGATAATCGTGGCAACCGATTATTTAACTCGCTATGCGGAGACAAAAGCTGTGCCGCGGGGAACTGCTGCTGAGGTCGCCAGCTTCTTCGTCCACAACATCGTGCTTCGTCACGGTGCACCCGCTGTGCTCATTACTGATCGCGGTGCAGCGTTTACAGTGGAGTTGTTGCAACAAGTCGTCACGCTGACGCATACTGACCACCGAAGGACCACAGCCTATCATCCCCAGACTAACGGCTTAACAGAGCGCCTGAACAGAACATTGGCCGACATGCTATCCATGTACATTGATGTGGAACACAAGACATGGGATGAAATTTTGCCATACGTGACGTTTGCTTACAATACCGCTGTGCAAGAGACCACCGAGTTTACACCATTCGAGCTCGTTTACGGACGTCGAGTTACAACCCCCTTAGACGCCATGCTCCCGGTAGACCACGGAACCACAAGGAATGATACCACTGAAGAGTTCGTCGAAAAAGCAGAGGAAGCTCGCCAGCTTGCTCGGAATCGCATCCGCACCCAGCAGAATACCGACGCCTGCCGTTACAACCGGACCCGACGGAACGTCCAGTACTCACCAGGCGACCGCGTGTGGGTGTGGACACCTATCCGACACCGTGGGCTCTCGGAGAAATTGTTGCGCCGCTATTTCGGCTCCTACGAAGTCGTACGCCGGCTCAGTGATGTGAACTATGAGGTGGTGCCTCAAAGCTCTGACCCTAGTTCGAACCGACGCCGTCCCCGTGCTGAAGTCGTCCACGTAGTACGGATGAAGCCGTACTACGCACGCGAGGGATAAGCAACTCTCACAAACCGCTTCAGCATTGTGTACATTCCTGTATGTCTCTTTTTTTTTCATGTTGCCACCCTTGCCCATATTGCTCGCCCCATGCCATTGAAGCGACCGGGTCGGTCGCTTTAGAAAGGGGAGCAATGACGCGAAATAAGTTGGCGCGTGGTGACACTGGCCCCTTGAGGCGAGAACGACGAAGTTCGTGGTTGCGCGCGCGCTCTCCGAGGTCCAGCCATTGTTAAAGGCTGACGTGTTTTTGCCTATCTGTTGCTGTGCAACCATTCTAGCTGTACTAGCTGGGTGACAATATAGGCTGATAATGATGATGATGATGTAATTAATTATCTAACTCGAGTAGTACTGTCCTAATGATCAAAGTGTCAATGAGAAATTTGTAGAGCAACATGAAAAACTCCTGATACAGCTTTCCGTTGCTCAATACGTGCTACATAAATGTGTTTTTCCGAGCATGAACGAAGCCCGCGAATACACGCCAAGTGACTCGAGCGGCCAGTCGTGCGGCAATTCTGCTTGTATTCGCGGGCTTCTTTCACACTCAGAAAAACACATTTATGTAGCACGTTGTGAGCAACAGAAAGCTGTATCGGGAGCTTTTCATGTTGCTCTACAACTTTCTCATTGACACTTTGATAATTAGGACACTATTCTCGAGTTAGATATAATTACAATTAATTAAATCTCAGTAACGAAAAAGTTACTGGCGGCTACTCCACTGTACTGGACACAACACGCACTAGGTTGGCTTCGCGTAACACCGTTCCTCTTTTTTTAAAATCGTGCTGCGTTAGAGCTTGGACACCCTGTATATATATATATATATATATATATATATATATATATATATACGAGCAGAAAGGGAACCAAGAGGTCCGATTTATAGGAAGCGTATCGCATGACTTCTCAAGATATGATATATAGCTTCTCATTGGCTTCTCTCGCTTTCTATATATATATATATATATATATATATACATATATATATATATATATATATATATATATATATACATATATATATATATATATATTGTAATGAAGCAGAGGCGCCCCTGGGTTTGTGCCGAATGAATAGGAAGACGAAGGACCGTGCCCTCATCGCGAGAGAACCCCGTACTACAAACAGCCCTTGCAGTGCCTACCTGTACCTAGCGTTCTAACAACGTTATCGAGGACAATAAACCTCGTCGCATTTCGTGGAGGTTGCTGAGATCCTTCGCCTCGTCCTGGAGCTCCGCACTCGAACCCTGCCAACACCAACACGATCGTCCGGCACTATGCCTGATCCAGCCACTTCGTCGCCTGCACCACCGGCTGCCACTGTCGTCTGCGCCGGCGTCCCTCTTCATCGCGATCCACCCATATTCAGTGGGACCGCCGAACACGACGTGGAAGCCTGGATATCATCGTACGAACGTGTAAGTGCCCATAACAAATGGGACGACCAGGCTAAGCTGTCCTATGTGTCCTTCTACCTCGCCGACGTAGCCAAACTGTGGTTCTTCAACCACGAATCAGACTTTTCAAGCTGGTCAGCATTTAAGACCCTTTTTGCCGAAGTGTTTGATCGCCCCGCTGTGCGTAAGCTACGCGCTGAACAGCGTCTGTGCCAGCGCGCACAGCAGCCTGGAGAGACATTCACCAGCTACATCGAGGATGTTCTCGATACCATCGTGCTCTCACGACCTCATGCTTGGTTGGGATTTTCTGTCACGTCATCATGCTGTCATTGACTGTTCGCGTGCAGAAGTTTCGCTTTTACCACTATGTGAATCACTGCTGACCGGCTCTCCTCGCGTTGCCGATAAACTCATTGTTGCTGCCGACACAACCATACCCCCTGAGTCGTCGATGGCTGTTGTCCTGTCTTCTGCTGCCGACTCTGACGCCACTGTAGTGTTCACGCCGTCCGATGTGTTTACTCAGCGCAAGGGCATCGTTCTTCCGTTTGCCGTGCTCACGATTACATCTGGGTCAACTGTTATGCTGGTCCCCAACTACTACCAGTACCCGATCAGCCTACTGCGTGGAGAGACCCTAGGATTCTTGCAGGCGGTCGACTACGTTGACGATCTCGATGTTCCTACCGACTCCCACCGTTGTTACGTTGACGCCATCGCTTCTGTCTCAGACTCATCGTCTTCAGTGTGTTTTGATAACGCCATCGACCCTGCTCTTTCCCCATCTCATCGCCGCCAACTTCTCGCTCTCCTTCACAAGTTTCTTTCTCATTTCGACTGCCATCAGACGTCATTGGGCCGTGCCACCGCTGTTTCTGATACCATCGACACCGGTTCCCACTCCCCCTTGCACAGCGCCCGTATCGTGTATCGGCCAAAGAGCAACGAGTCATCACAGAGCAAGTGGACGACATGCTCAAACATGAAGTCATCCGTCCTTCTTAAAGTCCTTGGTCTTCACCTGTCCTGTTGGTAAGAAAAAAGATGGCTCCATTCGTTTTTGTGTCGACTACAGACGCCTAAACAAGATAACAAGAAAAGACGTTTATCCACTGCCTTGAATCGATGACGCTCTCCACTGCTTGCAAGGCTCAGAATATTTCACTTCCTTGGATCTGCGCTCCGGGTACTGGCAAGTTCCAATGGCCGAACCTGACCGTCCGAAAACCGCATTCGTTACACCCGATGGTCTCTACGAGTGTAACGTCATGCCCTTCGGGTTGTGCAACACGCCTTCTACTTTTGAGCGTATGATCGATACCATCCTTAGCGGCCACAAATGGAAGACATGTCTATGTTACCTCCACGACATCGTCGTCTTCTCAACCAATTTTCCGACACACCTCGCTCGCCTGCATGACATTCTGACCCGTCTCGCCTCTGCCGGCCTACAGCTCAACCTCAAAAAGTGCCGTTTTGCTGCAAGCAAGTTAACCATCTTGGGTCACGTAGTCTCAAAGGACGGCGTCCTCCCGGACCCACACAAGCTCCGCGCCGTTGCAGACTTCCCTACGCCCACGTCTATCAAAACCCTCAGAAGTTTTATTGGCTTATGTTCGTATTTTCGTCGCTTCGTACGCAACTTCGCATCCATCATGGCGCCCTTGACAAGTTTACTTTCCGACAGTAACGGCATAGCAGCGTGGGCACCTGAATGTGATGCGGCATTTCAGCAGTTGCGCCACTTGTTGACCTCACCACCGATTCTTCGCAATTACGACCCTGCTGCTCCTACGGAAGTTCACACTGACGACAGCGGAGTTGGCCTTGGTGCGGTCTTAGCGCAACGGAAAGCTGGCTATGAAGAATACGTCGTCGCTTATACTAGCCCTACTCTAAAGAAAGCAGAATTGAATTACTCAGTGACAGAAAAGGAGTGCGTGGCGATCATCTGGGCACTAAGCAAGTTTCGTCCATACCTTTACGGCCGTTCTTTCGCCGTAGTTACAGACCACCATGCCCTTTGTTGGCTTTCTTCCTTGAAAGACCCGTCGGGACGCTTAGGACGTTGGGCGCTTCGCTTGCAAGAGTACGACATCCGCGTCATGTACCGCTCCGGTCGCAAGCACTCCGGCGCTGATGCGCTCTCCCGCTCCCCACTGACGCCTGACTTGGTGTCTTTGTCAGACTCCGCCTCCACCCTGTCACCATTGACCATCACCGACATGCACACAGAGCAACGCAAGGACCCAACACTTGCAATGTTACTTGACGACCTTGCCGCTCCGTCTGATGTCCCTTCGACACGAGCACTGCGTCGCCAAGCAACCCACTTTTCCGTGCGAGACAACATTCTATATCGCCACAACTATATGCCGGACGGTCGGAAATGGCTCCTTGCTATACCTCGTCATATGCGCTCTGACATCTGCGCATCTTTTTACGCTGATCCCCTAAGCGCTCATGCCGGCGTCCTCAAAACTTACACAAGGTTGCATCAGCGCTGTTATTGGCGAGGCATGTACAACTTTGTGCAAAAGTACATTCAGGCTTGTACTACTTGCCAACAGGGCAAGACACCTGCACACCGTTTCACAGGACCGTTGCAGCCGCTACCATGCCCGGCTCGTCCGTTCGACCGCGTCGGCATCGACCTCTACGGCCCGCTTCCATGCAGCGGGTGTGGAAATCGGTGGAATATTGTCGGCGTAGATCATCTTACTGGCTACGCTGAGACTGCAGCTTTGCCGGCAGCGACCGCCCGTGAAGTTGGGTTTTCCATCCTTCGCAATTTTCTTCTTCGCCACGGTGCTCCCCGAGAACTACTGAGTGATAGGGGCCGTGTCTTCTTGTCGGAGGGTGTCGAAGCCCTCCTCACGGAGTGCAGGATCATTCACCGAAAATCGACCGCATACCATCCCCAAACCAACGGCCTGACCGAAAGGTTCAATCGCACACTTGGCGACATGTTGCGGATGTATATTTCATCCGACCACTCCAACTGGGACACCATACTCCCCTTTGTCACGTTCGCATACAACACCGCGACGCAAGCGACTACCGGCTTTTCCCCATTTTTCCTTGTGTATGGCCGAGAACCTTCCTGCCCTTTGGACACCATACTGCCGTACCAACCTAATGCCGCAGAGTACACTTCACTTTCCGAAGTCGCCAAGTATGCTGAAGATTGCCTTCAGCTGGCACGTTCCCTCACTAGCGAGACTCAAGAACGTCAAAAGACACGACATGACCATACTCATCAACCACCACCCAGCTTTGATTCCGGTTCGCCTGTTTGGCTTTGGATACCAGCCCACATTCCTGGCCTCTCTTCCAAACTCCTGGCGCGTTATCACGGTCCGTACCGTATCATCAATGCCACTTCACCGGTCAACTACATCGTTGAGCCGCTCACAGTGTCACCAGACCTGCGTCGTCGTGGGCGAGAGACAGTACATGTCAACCGCCTGAAACCGTATTACGACCCACTCATCTTCTCTGCGCCCTGAGTCGCCAGGATGGCTATGCTTCGCTCCCGGGGCATTGTAATGAAGCATAGGCGCCCCTGGGTATGTGCCGATTAAAGAGGAAGACGAAGGACCGTGCCGTGATCGCGAGAGAACCCCGTGCTACAAACAGCCCTTGCAGTGCCTACCTGTACCTAGCGTTCTTACAACGTTATCGAGGACAATAAACCTCGTCGCAATATATATATATATATATATATAGGAAAATCAGAAGCACAACTTCGCGGATATCTTAGGTTTATTATTTTCCCAACAGTTTCGGTCGGTGGACCGACCTTTTTCAAAGGATATATATATATATATATATATATATATATATATACACATTCTTATAGCTCTTACAGATTATCTATACTTAGGGAACGTACAGCCCGACCAATGTTCATTCATAAGACGGCAAAAACGACGAAGAAAACAGGACGTATAGGAACAAATGCGAAACTGGACAGTATACTAGCATACACATACTAGCAATATACTATCAAGAAACATTCTAAGAAAGCAATGCAAGGACAAAGAATATAATTGGAGCAGGGGCCCAAACTGTCAGTCACGAGAATATACCGTGTAAGTACAGTGCAAGAATATTGAAGTGGCAGCAATATTGGTGTCATGGCTGCATAAGAATTAATTTAAGAGAGTGGGAAGCCGGAACCGAAGCATCCCCCCCCCCCAGTTAGTGCGGCATCAGTGTATATTTCAGCGCTCAGGATTACCAGTGCTTTAGGCACTCGTATCAATTTCAGGTTATTCCAAGCGAATATAAAAGTTATCGTTCTTTATTGTCCCCAAACTATAAAGACGGCACACCTAAAACTATACAGAGCCTGGTGATTACGCAGTTTCTGAAATAGGGGTTGCGTATGGGAAAGAGAGGATACTTTGCCTTGAAATAAGGCAGATATATCACCAACTAGTAGAGAAAAGACATGATATTACTTTTCAGTGGCTCCCAGGCCACTGCGGTATCATGGGCAACGAACAGGCCGATGAAGCTGCTAGGAGGGCTCACGAAAATGCTGTGAAGGAACCCATTCCACTTTCAAGAACCGATGCAGCAGCAATGCTTCGTATACTCACGCGTGATGCCACTCGATCCATGTGGAACACGCCAGGTTTCCGGTATACTCGACTGCACTGCTTGGATCCATCCCTCCGACTACATATTCCATCTGGACTTTCCCGAATCGAGACAACTGCTCTATGCCGACTGTGGCTTGGTGTATCCTTTGCGAATGCTTCTGCTTGCCGCACCGGAATGGCTGACAGTGCTACCTGCGATAGTTGCGACAGCGAGGAAACAATCGAACATATCTTGTGTCATTGTCCCCGCTACAGCTCCCAGAGACAGACGCTCGTGACGACGCTAGCGCGCCTCGACGACCGGCCGCTTTCTGAGCAGACGATCTTAGAGTGCCGGCTCACGCGGTCTTCACACCAGAAGGCGATGAGCGCGCTGCTGAGGTTCCTCCGGTCAAGCGACCTGCTTGAACGACTGTGACACTCCTGAGTTCCTTTGTGTTTGTGCGCACGTGTGTGTGTGTGTGTGTTTTTCTGATCTGCCTCTCTTTCCATGTGTGTGCATTTTTCTTTATCTTTCGGTCTCCCCTTACCCCTTCCCCAGTGCAGGGTAGCAAAGTGGATATCTACCTTCCGGTTTACCTCCCTGCCTTTCCCATCTCATTTATCTCTCTCTCTCTTTGCCTAATCCTAATGCCTAATCACTCGATTTTGCAACAAAGACAACCTATTAAGATTATCTGTAGTTGTGGTCACCCAAATTGGGGCTCCGTAAGTTAGTGTAGAGAAAAAAAATAATATAGAGCGCAAAGGTCGAGAGGTAAGATTTCTGACTCGGAATCGGTAGGTCTGTAGTTCGAATTTGCGCTTTGCTTTTTTCGCTTTCATTTTTAGAAACGCCTCGGAAAACACTTCCCGATTACTTCCGCGAACCTCCGAAAGACTAGGATAGTGAACGTAGTGTGCATTTGGCTAAACACACATTGGGGGTAAGGGGGAAATTCCAAAAAATCACCCTTTCAAATGGGTTAATTAGTTCGCTAAACACTCTTTCTATGGGTGGTTAACAGGAGAAAACACCCTACAGGAGACGGGAGAAAGCACCCTAAGGGTGTAATTTTTCGTAATGTGTACAGCGCGTTTACATTCACTGCCAAAAATGGTCGCTACATACCCAGTAATTCTAGACATTGCCTCTTCAGACATATGTTGAACTTCCCCGCAATGCCCCAACGTAACTCAATTGGCAGCATCTTTAAAAAATGATATTTCAAAAGATCGCTCGAATGTCAACAACTTTCACTGAGTAACGGCTACTACCGTCGAATAACATATACTTTTGCGGTACTTCGTCGCAACTCCCCTGCTGTGTTGTAGCAGTGTTTTTAGAAGTTGAAGACATCTTGCGTGGATACATCGACGAGGTCAGAAGTTGCAGCGCTCTGTTGTGCACTTGAATTGCTTAGTCTGGAGCCACCGAAGCGACAAACCGTTTTCTCTGACTGCAATGCAACCCTCCGAAGCATACAAAACGGAATCCACCAAACCTACTGAGCAAATGGTCACGGATATCAACGAACTCATTCCCTCAGTGTTGACAAAGGACATGAAGCAGAATTAGAAATCATCCTTAAACTGGCCAAATCAGCATATCGCTATTAAGACGTTGCTTGGCATGGCCTTTACACATGACGCATGTAACTGACATCTTAATCAGCATGCAGATACACTTTCACGCCAAGCAGATAAGTGAGGCGGTAAGTTAGTTCACCTTGTACATATTGTTAAGCGGAAAGGAGACCGTTTGTAAACCTTACAGATGAAGGGGACCGTTTATTTTAGGTCGCGAAGGTGAGCGCAAGAGCGGCTGGCTGGTTGATGCACTCAGCGTCGTGCTCTTCCTTTTTTCCAACCCGGGACCGCAAGCACGTTCACCGGTCTTCGTTTTCCTCACGCGTAACATTCCTCCCGTCGCAGACGAAGCCCGCCGGGTGACTCAATCCATTTGTCTTGAAGTGAAGAGCTTCAAGCGGGCGACATGGACCACTTGGGTCTTGGCAGCTCTTCTACCACTCGCCATGAGGCGAGCAATGTTATAGGTGACTTCCGTAAGTCTGTTAATAATCACAAACGGGCCATCGTAGGTGGCCAAAAGCTTTTGGCATAACCCGCGTTTCCGTACTGGTGTCCACAACCTAAATCACCCGGGCGATAGATTACCGGACGGTGGCGAATGTCGTAGCGTGCTTTTGATCTGTCCTGCGATGCCAAAGTGCGCAAACGAGCAATACGACGAGCTTCTTCGGCAAGGCAGAGAGTCTCGGCGACAGTGGGATTTTCGGGACTGTAGAAAGGGAAAACAGTGTCGATTGTGTACCGGGGTGGCCGTGCGTACAGCAGGAAGAAAGGGCTATACCCGGTAGTCTCATGCTTGGCGGTGTTGAACGCATACGTGATAAAAGGCAGTACGTCATCCCAGTTCTTCTGGTCGGAAGAAACATACATAGATATCATGTTTACTATTGTTCGGTTGGTGCGCTCCGTAAGCCCATTCGTTTGTGGATGGTACGGTGTCGAGTGACGCAAGCGGGATTCACACAAACGAAGCAGCTCCTCAACGACATCCGCTGTGAATTGTCGTCCACGGTCGCTGATGATCATGAGAGGCGGACCATGTCGCAGGATTACATATTTCAGCAGGAATGTTGAAACGTCATTGGCAGTTGCGGAGGGCACGGCCGCCGTCTCGCAGTAGCGTGTGAGGTAGTCGACGCAAACAACTATCCAACGATTTCCCTTGGCTGATTTCGGAAAAGGGCCCACGAAGTCAATGCCCACTTGTTGGAAAGGCGTGCTTGGAGGCGGGATCGGCTGCAGGAGACCAGCTGGACCAGTAGATGGAGGTTTGTGGCGCTGACACTGCATGCAGCTGGCCACATACGTTTCAACAGACTGTCGCATTCCAGGCCAATAAAATCGTTCCTGAATCCGGTAGAGCGTCCTCGCCGAACCTAAATGGCCAGACGTAGGGTCGTCGTGCATAGCACTCAGGATCGCTATGCGAAGGCTTTCCGGCACCACTAGAAGAAAACGTGCGCCTGTGCCGGAAAAGTTCTTCTTGTACAGGAGTCCATCACGTACGCAGAAATCATGTGCCGTAGTAGAGGTGGTCGTAGCGGTGAAGAGCGGTTTTACTTTAGCGTCCTTTCGCTGTTCGGCTTTGAAACAGTCGAAGTCTGGAAAACGCGGTGGCAGAGAAGCCACAAGGTGATCGAAGTCGTCGGCGTCACAGTCCGTAGTGCTAAGTGGCATACGCGAGAGGCAGTCCGCGGCAGCGTGTCGTCGACCACTCTTATAAGAGACGCTGAAGCTGTATTCTAGCAGTCGGAGCGCCCAGCGCGCAAGGCGGCCGCAAGGGTCACGAAGATTTACAAGGCAACACAATGAGTGGTGGTCGGTGACAACTGTGAAGGGGCGTCCATACAGGTAAGAACGAAACCGCTGAACCGCAAATATTACCGCGAGGCATTCTTGCTCCGTGACAGTGTAATTCTGCTCAGGCCTACTTAAGGATCGACTTGCATATGCGATAACGTGTTCCCGGTCACCATGGCGTTGAACTAGGACGGCACCAATACCTATGCCACTGGCATCCGTATGGAGTTCCGTCGGAGCTGAAGGATTGAAGTGTTGAAGAACAGGCCGTGACGTCAGCAGAAACTTCAACTGACGAAAAGAAGAGTCGCACTCCGGAGTCCACTCAAAGGGGATATCCTTTCGTAGCAGACATGTCAGCGGATACGCGACGTCGGCGAATTTAGGAATAAAGCGGCGGAAATAAGAACAAAGCCCCAGAAAACTACGGAGCTCCTTGACAGAGCGTGGTGCACTGAACGCTTCAACGGCTGCTGTCTTCTGGGGATCAGGGCGGATGCCGTCCTTATCGACGAGATGTCCAAGCACAAGGGTTTGGCGGTATCCGAAGTGGCATTTCTTGGAGTTTAAAACTAGGCCAGCGTTCCTGATGCAGTTCAGGACAATATCCATACGCGAGTTGTGTTCGCTGAAGGTGCGGCCAAAGATGACGACGTCGTCGAGGTAACACATGCAGATGTTCCACTTTAAGCCGCGCAGAATAGTGTCCATAAATCTCTCGAATGTTGCCGGAGCGTTGCACAGTCCGAATGGCATCACATTAAATTCGAAGAGCCCGTCATAGGTTACGAAAGCAGTCTTTTCCTTGTCCTCAGGATGCATCGGAATTTGCCAGTAGCCGGATCGTAAGTCTACTGAGGAAAAGTAAGAGGCGGAATGAAGGCAGTCTATTGCGTCAATACGTGGGAGTGGGTACACGTCCTTTTTTGTTACAGCATTCAGCCGGCGATAGTCGACGCAAAATCTCCAAGATCCATCTTTCTTTTTAACAAGAATCACTGGAGCTGCCCATGGACTCGCTGACTCTTGTATGACTCCCTTTTTCATCCTTTCGTGCACTTGTTCGTTGATAATCTGGTAATATGGCTTTTGTCTAAGCGGATTTGCCGAACCCATGTTGATGGTATGGCGTGTTCGAGACGAGGGAATTGCAGGCATTTTGTCCTTCTGCGCAAAGTCGAATACCGAAACGTGCTTCGAAAGCACACCCGCTAGCGTTCGGCGTTCACTTGTGCTGAGCGATTTATTTACCATCGCCAAAAGGGCCGTTTCCGAACTGTGGCCACCAGGTTCTTCCGGCACTTCTGTAAGTTCAGCCACTGATAAGGACGCGTGTTTCGAAGGCTAATTTCAAGCCGTTTGGTAGTATATCGGGCTCCTGAGAACAGTTTACGGTCCATAAGCCAGCGCGTCTGCCTTTCATCGACACCACACAATGTGGCACCACCACATTCTTCTTCACACAGTTAATGTGCAGCGGTTCTACGGTAGCATCGAAGCTGTCGGAATTGGCGCCGCAACAGGCAACTGGAACCCAAACGGTAGATGATGCAGGTACGACCGTATCACCACAAACACACAATGTAGTTTTGCGATCTACAGGGTTCTCAAGGAGTCCTGACGGAATCTTACCACTTACGAATACCTTCCCTGTGCGGCAGTCGACAGTGGCACCACACTCCCGCAAGAAATCCATGCCGAGGATCACATCATGGGTCGACCGAGGAATAAATACAAACTCTGTGGGAATAACATGGCCTCCCAACGACACGTCAGCACTACACACACCAATAGGTCGCAAAGGCTCGCCACTCACTCCACAGAACTTTAAATAGAGCGGCTGGCTGGTTGATGCACTCAGAGTCGTCCTCTTCCTTTTTTCGAACCCGGGACCGCAAGCATGTTCACCGGTCTTCGTTTTCCTCACGCGTAACAATATGCGGATGCATGTCTGTCTGAAGTTCGGTAGCACAGACAAGATTTACACAGATATTCTGTATATTCCCGAGACATCGGAAATGAAATAACACCGTGAGTAACCTTCCAAAACTATGCTGGTGGTGTATTCATTTCACAGGCTCCAGTTCTCAGTTGATGGTAATCCGCCAGGGTAACTCTAGAACTATACGCCGAAAAATAATCACCGAGTGGGAGACGCAGAATTATTTGTCCTTCTCCCACCGGTGTGATTAAGAACGAGCTCTTCGAAGCAATGATAATCATTTTTGACGTCTCTGCTGAGACCTCTTTCACATCCGAAACATGCGGCAAAACTGTTACCATCGAAACTCGTAAATAAATGACGCTATACGAACGACTGTATAGTTCCTCACTGTCTCATACACGCACTGTCATTTTGTGCGATCCATGTACACTACTGCTGCCTACATTGAGCAATGTTCCCACGTCAGCTCGTTGTTTTTATATTGAGGGAAGTCAGCGGCGGTTTGCTCAGGCCATCACCATCGCAACAGCGAGTACTGCTGCAATGGGGCCCAGCAATGCCGCTTCCTTCTTGTTATACGACTCGCTGCCACCATGCCCCATGATATCTCTTTTCTAACACAATACATTTGATGGTGTCTTCCTTTTGAGCGTGCAGCAACCTTGGCACCTAAATACAAAACAGAGATTTCTTGCGCCAGGCACGTGCTGCGCGATAGGCAGGGTATCCCAGCCAACCTTTGCCAAGCTGTTCACCGAAAACGAGATTGAAAAAGAGAGCGGTGTGAATCAGAGAGCCAACGGGATAGTCGATATTCCAGTTGACATTAAGAGCTCAAATCCTGCGCCTAATGTAGCTCCAATCCTGCTCAAATCCTGTGCTTGTGGAGTTCAAATCCAGCGCTATAGTGCAGCTCCACTTACGTGAACCCGGGGAAGTGCGAAGCAGTGATGCGCCGGTGTTTCCCTTATGTTATTCTTGTGCTATTCTTGCACAAGTGAGGAGGAATCGAGCACTTGTGGGGTGCTGATGCCCTCTCTAGCGCTGCGCTGGTACCAGATTGGCTTTTCGGAAGCGATTTTCACGAGTTTCTGCTGATTCCCGCATATCCCTGGCTCATACCCGCATATCCTACGTAGTTATGTGCCACATGTGATTTTATTATCGTTAATCGTGACGTAACTGACTAGCATGTGAAGTTATTGATGTCATGACCTATCAGTCATGCTATAGTGATACATTCGTACCCTTCCATGCCAATTTTGGTATATACCAAGTGAACTAGACGCGAGTTTTCGGCAGATCTTGTTTTTAGCGTGACCACGATGACATGACATCACATTGGACGCGAACAGCCCGGGCCCCTAAAGTGATTCGCACTTAAAAGTGAAGTGTATACAGGAAGATTCAGTGATCGCGGAAACACTGTACGGTGGTGACGCATAAAGCCGATGGTGCGGGATAGTTTGTTTCGTAGATACTCAATAGAGAGCTTTAGAATAGGAGCCCCAAAGTTTGGGGCCCCAAAGAGCTTTGCGGGTGATAGCGTTGGGGCATGCAAGAGTGATGAGTTTTAGAATAGGGCTTTGCGTTTGTGAATTGCGTCTTGCGCTTGCAGCGCCACTACGGTGTCAAAGAAAAACTATCATAAATATTAAAATAAACTATACCGTTTTATGATAGGAACAGTAATTTTGACTTTCGTGGTTTTGCGTTTATTTACAATTAAGATGTTATTCTATTAACAGGAAGCGATTTATTGCGCCTAATTTTGAGTAACCAACTTGACGTGCCTTCACCAGCCAAGCTAATCAACGTTAGGCCTACGAGCCATGAAATCGACGATCGAATTCAAAATCAGCGGCGTCTAATGAATGAATCTTCATTACACACGCTAGTTGAGAGAAAGCGATAACCGCAGTCACTTCTCCTAGCTTACGAACTTCCTGCGTTACCACGAATCAAGCCGAGTTTGGTACTCGGAGAGCGGCCGCTTCGATGGGTGCCGCCATGTTTGTTGACGCAAAGCTTTTGGGGCTGCTTTTGGGGCTCCCGCTAAATCGGCGAAATAACGTGCCCAACGCAAAACCCAAACCCAGTTAGCGTCTCGCGCATGTGCAGTGGTGTCGACGCTATTTCTTTGGGGCGCCAAAACGTTTGGGGCCCCTATTCTAAAACTATCTAATGTGTGCCTTCCATAAGAGGTGTTCTGAATAGTACGCTAGTTTTAAAGGATTGAACAACTTTGATTACTCTGTTGTTTAAAAGAACAGGAGCTATCCCAAACTGTTTGTTTCTAAGGCAAAACATTATTGCTTTCGTCTTGTTCATATTCAGTGTCAAATTGTTTTGAATCGACCAGTCTTCCGTTAGCACCAGCGCGTTATTAGCGTAGTAAGATGGATCAATGCCTGATGAAGCAGTAAAGAACAAACTCTTGTATGTATAAATTATGCAATGTGCGGAGTTGTCAATGTGGGACTGCTGAATTTTTTTTAAGCGGTAGCTTGCTTTGGCCTTCCCCTACAATTGGCGGTTTATTTGTTTATTCTGGCCAACTTGGGACACCAGGGTTCACTAGGTACTAATGAAATTAAATTCTGAAGGTTTACGTGCCAAAACCATGATTTGAGTATAAGGCAAAGCCGCAATAGGGAACTCCAGGTTAATTTTGTCCACCTAGGGTTCTTTAACGTGCAGCCAATTGAATGAATGAGTCATTTATTTAGAAATGGGGAGGCACAGGTTCTCTGTGGGGTAAATGGGACATTAATGTCGTCACTCTTCAAATAATTTACTGTCTCAAGAAATAGGCATTCTGATGTAGGAGTATGCACCCGTACTCAGGCGGTGCGTGACCAGTGCTGTGGTGTGTCGGTCCCCCTAAACCACCCTGATCAGGCCGCTCCGGCTAGCAAATGTTGCAAATAATAACTGCGTATTAGGATCCGTGAGCAGTGCTTCACGGTAGCTAGTAAACTGTAAAGGTGTATGGCCATTCTGCCTGTGTCGAACGCGGAACATTGCCACAGTAAATGGTAAAGGTCTGCGCGGCATCGCAGCCCGCAGTGCGTGCACGTCACAGTCGTAATATCGGGATGTCGCCATTTTGCCACAGAGTACGGTGTGTAGGCCGAGTTTGCAAATACCTTATTTACAAAAAACCTCCTGAGCGCGTGAAAGTGAAGACTTGCTCGAGAAGAGGGCAGGCGGGGTAACCTGCTTGAGGCGTTGTTTGCTTGCAGTACGCAGGGACGTCCGTACATAGTGCATGGTGGTTACCGAGCGAGCCATTTGGCTTAGGAGGTCATACGGGTTCACCCTGAGGGGTGGGGGCTGAGCAACATTGGTCGACCCACCTTCGACCCACCTGCGGAAGCAGCAGCGGCGTGTGCCGCTGTATTGCCCCCGGGCACACCCGTATGCCCCGGCGTCCAGATGAGTTCGATCGGACTATTTGCCTTCTCGTGCCTACGAAGGATAGCTTGTATAGCAGAAGCTGTAGCATCTTCCGAGGCTGGGCAAAATATTTCAGAGTAGGCTGTGTGCGAATCCGTATCAACGCGGACAGGTTTCCGGATGGTATATGGGAGGCTTGCAGTGGCTCCCTAGATAGCCAGGAGTTCAGCATGCGCTGCGGTACCACACGGGAGATGGCAGCTATAGGCCCCTGAGTAAGCGGTCGTCTGCGTGCAAACCCATGGCATGTAGGCTCGGTCATTTGAGATAGCAGAATCAGTATAGATGTCGATTGTGTCCAAGCTCGCTTCCTTGAGTTGACGTGTGGCAAGAAGTTGGCGAGCAGGACCGTTGTTCCGAGATATAGGACGGCGAATGTGTCGAGAAGCAATCGGGGTTTCCCAAGGGGGCGGAGACATATTAAGAGGAGGTGCGTCGTCATGTTGCTGGCCATCCTAGGCCAGAAGGCAACGACCTTGCGGCGCATTTTCCATGCGGATATGGTGTCGGGTGTGGGCTTCGCGGATGACGTCTTGCAGTGCAGGGAAGCCTGCAGCGCGTTCAAGTGCAGATATCTTAGTGTGTTTGGGGAGCCCCGTGACAGTGCGCAGGGTGTCCCTGTGAAGGCGTTCCAGATTCCGGGCGTCCGTGGGAGAGAACGTGTATATGGGTGCACCGTACAAGATCTTGCTGATGGCCACAGCCTTGGCGAGGGTACAACATGCCTGTTGTCGCGCTCCCCCGTATTTGTTAGAGTCGACGTATCGTGTGCAACATGGTTGGACATGCCTGTCGGAGGCTACGTACCCACTTTTGTGGGCCGTTACAGCTGGCTATAGGCAGGCCAAGAACATTGATCTGTCCATTTTTGGACTATATGGTGTGTGATCCAATGTGGAGCGAGATACTCATGTTGGAGTTGGTGCGATGGTTTCCATCTATACTGATAAGTTTTGTTTTGTGTGGGGCGAGCTGCAGTCCTATTTCCTTAAGCGTGGCCTCTAAACTGAGGACAGCTGCCTGCAGCTCGGTCTGCATTATTTCCTTGTCGGTATAATCTGCTGCTTCTGTCCAAATAGTTATATCATCGGCGTAGATACCAAATCTAGCCGTTGTGTCTCGTTCAAGGTTTTCAGCCACTCTGCACATAGCCAGAGTAAAGAGCGTCGGTCCTAAGATGGACCCCTGCGGAACGCCTCTATCCAGGTAATAAGTCTTTGGGCTCCATCCGGGTGACGTCGCACTTAGGCGAATGGGCCGAGCTGCAAGGAAATTCCTTATTCATGTCTGGGCTCGCTGGCTGGGGTAGCGGCCAGCTAGATCTTCAAGGATGACATCATGGCGAATGTTGTCGAACGCTTTCTGCATGTCAACGGCCAGCAAGTAGTCAGGCAACACTTTCCGTGACGTGCGATTAATAAGACGTCGTAGCAGCCTAAGGCAATCGTGACTGCCCAGGTTAGGGCGAAAACCCACCTGAGCTGGGGGGTAACCAGGCCGGGTTATCTCGAGGTAATGAGATATACGCATTTGAATCATGCGTTCAATGAGTTTACAAAGCGTTGAAGTCAGAGATATTGGTCGGAAGTTACTGTAGACGTTCTGTTTTGTGCCATGTTTTGGTATAGGATAAATGATAGAGAGCTTAAGTCCCTCAGGTACGCTTCCTGAAGCCCACAGGTCATTAATTTATTCTAGTAGAGCGTCCTGAGCTTCTTCTCCAAGGTTGCGGAGTTCTTGCTATGTTATTTGGTCATGCCCTGGGGCTGACCTAGGGCAGCCGCTTTTTGTAGCGTTACCTACACTGGCCTAGCCAAGCCCGTTTCGTGCGGCACATCAAGAGCCGTGCTGCGCATGCGCAAGGATCAGTGATGTCACACGGCTTGCGCACCGGAGCCACCGGAGCCGGCACCTCTCGCGCACTCCGCCGCCGCCGCGCGCGACTCACCGCCGCCGGTCTGCGCATTCCAGAGGAGTGACGTCGTAGTCGGGGTAGACGCACTGGCGCCGGCGCGCGCTCGCTGTGCAGTCGCCGTCTGACACTGCGCTGGAGCCGCTGTGCTTCTGACTGGCGTTTGCCAGTGTGGTATAGCCATGGAGAAGGAGAGCGCAAATGCTGCTCAACAGCGCAGAAGAACGGAGAAGCTTGACTCATCGGATCCCGAAGTAGTTGCCTGGCAATTAGCGGTTGAGCGTAGGAGGAATGAACAGAAGAAGGCTATATACATGTGCCACATAATACGTATACCGCGTGTGTGTCATTGGAGCAGCAGTAAGCATGACAATCAAGCTAATCCTTGACAATCTAGACAACCAGGAAAGCTAAGAATAATCAGCTGAACCTTTGTTAACGCTACGTATATCCTGGCATAGCCGAGCTAAGCCACTGCAACTTTTAATTGCTGATAGCATTTCTCCCATGCTAAATGGGCGGTCAAGATCTGGGTCAGGTTCCGGTGTGGCACAGGCGTTCGGAGGCACAGGCGGAGTGAGTGATGCATGGGGAAAGAAAGTTGTGATGATTTCCTCCTCTATTGTTGCGGGATCTGCTTTCGCAAAGAGCTCGGTCAAGGGAGAGTTACGCCTTCCTTTCCCGCTAAGGCTACGAAAAATGCGCCTAAGACCTTGGAGTCCCGGGATGCGGCCGAGACGCTCGCAGGTTGATTGCCAGGCTTCGCTTTGAAGAAACGATGGAACCCAGCCTTCAGGACGCAAACAACAGGAGAGAAGTAGACGGACACACGTTCGGACTAGCAACAAGTTTAATGAAAACAACCACACAGAAGTTCGTAGGGAAGCCGGAGCAGACATGCGTCATATAAACCACGTGACAATCAAAGAAAGAACACTATAAAAAAAACACTAAATGACACCTAGTAGCCACATTTTTCTAAATAAGCTATCTCTTTCTTTGACAGCGATAACGATGGCATACTAACACATTGATTGTGATGTTTTCGGATATGGTACGCTCCAACCAGTTCACGTTCGTAACGTGTGGTTCCCTTGCCTATAATTTGTGTGTCTTCCAAAAGAGGCGAGCAGCCGCACACTGGGCAATGAGAAGGCAGGTTTGCTCCTCCTCCTGACGTGACAGACGTTTCGTGTTCTTTTAAGCGGATATTAATACAACGCCCCGTCTGGCCTATATACACGCGACCACACTTCAACGGTATACGATAAACGACATTCTTGATGCAAGTAGTGAAGTTATGGCTGGTACTGCAGGCACTCCTAGGTTTACGATTTTCAATCCTAGCACATCTTGCATGGCGCCGAAAAGACAACACCAATGCCGTGCCTTGTGGCAACCTTTTTGCACATTGTGGGAAACCATGTGGATATACGGCATGACTTCCATTCGGTTACGGTCCTCACAGGCAGTGTTGTGTGCTCTGCCTTCTGTTTCTTTTTTCAGCTTTGTTAGTTTTGTCTCGGCTACTGCCTTGAGAACAGTGTCAGGAAAGCCGACCACCTGTAGACGCTTAATTTGCTGATGAAAATTTGCTCCATTGAATGATGGCAGCTTCTATTGAGGGCATTGTTGATGCAGAGGGTAGCTATGCCACGCTTCACTAGTTTAGAGTGCGATGACTCGAATGGTAGAAGCTGTTTCTGGGTACGAGGCGCATACATCCAGCAGACGTGCCATCGTAAGAGAAGGTTAGTTTTAAGTCTAAAAACCTAATAGCATTATCTGATGCCAGTTCCTTCGTAAAATTTAGAGCCTTCGTGCATGCTTTGAATGAGCTAAAATATCGCTTGAAACCGACTCTAGTTCCAAAGGGTCCTTCAGGTTTAACAAGATCAAAAAATAATCAACATACCTGAAGACCTTGACTACCCTATCATCATTTAAAGAGCTGCTCAAAGCATTGTCAAATTTTGAAAGAAAAGTGTGACATAAGACGGGTGCCACACTGAACCCTATGCATATACAATTCTTTTGCACAAACAATTCATCCTGAAATTCAACAATAGTCGGCGATAGGTACTTGGATAGAAGCTCCAGGAAGGAATCAATGGGAACACCGCAGGCGTTCTGGAACGGAACTGCCCCGTTTTATTCGATGAGCTCCCGCACAGCTACAAACAAATCAGCATGTGGCACTGAATATAACAGGTCCTCTACGTCTAAGGAGAACGCCGTGTTGGCAAAGGGGCGTTGTATTAATATCCGCTTAAAAGAACACGAAACGTCTGTCACGTCTGGAGGAGGAGCAAACCTGCCGAGTGTGCGGCTTCTCGCCTCTTTTGGAAGACACACAAATTATAGGCAAGGGGAACCACACGTTACGAATGTGAACTGATTGAAGCGTACCATATCCGAAAACATCACAATCAATGTGTTAGTGTGCCATCGTTATCGCTGTCAAAGAAAGAGATAGCTTATTTAGAAAAATGTGGCTACTAGGTGTCATTTAGTGTTTTTTTTTCTTTGATAGTGTTTTTTCTTTGATTGTCACGTGGTTTATACGACGCATGCACGCTCTGGCTTCTCTGCGAACTTCTGTGTGATTGTTTTCATTAAACTTGTTGCTAGTCCCAGCGTGTGTCTGTCTACTTATCTCCTGGTGTTTGCGTCCTGAAGGCTGGGTTCCATCGTTTCTACAAGTATGTACCAACAGGCAGAGCAACAGACTCTTCTTCGCTTTGAAGCTGGAGCTGATAATCATTGATAAGCTTAAATTGGCGCTTGATTTCCATAAGGTCAGTCTGTCGTTCGGCGCGCGAGCGATATCTTGATACTAAATAGTCTGCTCTTTTCCATAAGTTGGCCAAATGATTGTTCATCGATTGAGGGTTATCATCGCATGGTACTGTTTCTCGCGCGAGTGAACGGGCCTGCTGAAATATATCCAGGAGGCCCTCAATCGTCGTGAACGATCCAGTAACATGCGTCCGAAATTTCCCCAGTTAGTTATTTCGGTGGTCGTCCTAACGCGGAGGCGTTTACAATCAATTGTCAGGAATATGGGGAGGTGGTCACTGCCCTATGACTGGCTGTGGGCAATCCAGTGCCGAACGAAGTTGGGGCTGGCGAGGGTGAAATCAGAGGTCGTGTTTTTCTGCGATTTATGCAGTCGAATTCTCGTGGTGGTGTCGGGGGTGTTAGATTTCTACAGAGGAAAGTTCGATGGCTTCGTAAAGATATCTTCCTCGTTGATTAGGCCTTGAGACACTCCAGGCGGGGTAGTGGGCATTAAAATCACCTCCAATAAGCAGAGGAAGGTTCTGTGCTGTCTGTGTAAGCGTTTTCAGCCACGTGTAGGGTTCAACGGAAATGTTACCCGGGCGAAAGTACGTAGATGCTGCCACAAAGGGCTTTTGCCCCGGGGGACAAATTTTAGCAGCTATTATTTCGCGATTCTTAGAACAGAGACCAGGAAGGTCGAGTTGGGTGGCTGGGCAGTCATTTCGGACAAGCAATGCGGCCCGGCCCTTGGGAATCTGTCGTTTGTGTTTGATGGTAGGTGTCTGAAACGCGCGGTAACCAGGGAGCGAGCACGGGCCTCGCGTTTCGTGGAGGAGAAGAAATAAGGGGCTATGCCTTCGAACATATAATTACGGATTGTGGAACACGATTAATTAAAACTGCGACAGTTCCATTGTATCGCATGAACCGATGAGCTCATGAAGCTGTCAGTGGCTTGCGGCGCTTACTGTCATCAGTCATGACATTGCGCTGCAGTTCGTCGAACATATTTTGGAACCAAGTCTGCATGGCATCTAGCGCTTGCGTGAAAGTGTTCACCATGTCTGATCGAATCGCTTGCTCCAATTTATTGGATTCTTGAGCCCGTTCTTGTCTTAGAAGACCAATTACGTGCGAGTAAGCGGAGTCCTTGTCAGTCACCGGTTTGACACGGCGCGTCGGAGAGCGGCTCTTTCGTTCATTCCGGGACCGACTGTGTCTATATAGGCGTTGGTCACAGATACCCTTTCTTCGGGGTCATTACGTGATCACGGAGTCTCTGATTTTCTATCCGTAATTCCTGGATTTCCTGGCGCAGGCTGGCGATAAGCTGACTCAAATCAGAGGAAGCAGCTACTTGCGCCCAGGAGACCTGTTTCGTCGGCAGTGGCTCTGAATGTGCGGGCGGAGTCACATATGCTGAGCTAGTGCTACTACTGGGAGCTGCTTTGGAAATATCGTGTTGAGGGCATTGGGGGTTGAGTGCAATGTGTGTGGACGCCCCACAAGCTACGCAATGGGGAATTACAATTCGGGTCGACTTCGTGCGGAGGTTTGCCGCAGTCCCGGCAGACCGGCGGGAACGAAGAGTATTTGGCAACATGGCCCAAACGGTGACAATTGTAGCATGCTATCGGACGGGGCCGATATTCATGGACACGGATAACTTCGTATTCGAACACCAAGCGTTGTGGTATGCGTTCCGTATCAAATGTCAAAAAGCAGCAGCTGTGTTTTTCCGAGCATGCGCACATCGGTAATCGTCACCTGCTCACAGCGAAGATGTGCTTTGATATACGCGATTGTGAGGCCAACTCTTATCTTAATCACCCCTCGAGAGCTGCCTGCTACATGTGCCTGTAGAGACGATGTGTCGACGTCAAACACGCGAAGATTGCCGTTAACGGTTGCAAGCAAGCGCGATAGTGTGCAAAGTTTGCGGAAGTGACCCTCGTCGCGAACAGTGATCCGTATGCAGTTACTGCATAGAGTAACATACGGATTACAAGAGTGGCCAGTCCAGCCTAAAAGCGGCCGATCCACGCAGCTTCATGCCACCCGCTAGAGGGCAATACAACACGATCCCTGTCTCCAAGGGAACGCGCGTAATAGTTATCTACTGTAGTAACTTTTCTAGTGCACTATACGTCTACTTGTCTATGTGGCTGTAGATGTAGACGTTATCAACGGGATCAGCCGGTTGTGAGCGGTGGATGATAAGACTAGTATATAGAATAAAGCATAAGGTATCGCTACAAAATATCGGCCATGGTGTGATCAGGCAAGGCGACGCTACAAAAGATGTGCGATAACGTCTGCGTTGTCTTTGCTGGGTTCGTCTGCCAGAACGTCCGTCTGCTTAGCTGCTGCTTGGTAAGAAGGCCTTCATTACGTTCTTGTTTCCCTTCATTACTTTGCAAATTTTGCAAATTACTTATGTATTCGTCACTTCAGCCGTAAGTTGACATTTGTCGCATGGTGCTGTTCGGCGCAGAGAGCTTTTTTTGTGTTCTTCACTTCGCGCATGATGTTCGTGGATTCTTTCACATTATGTAAGAAACAGCAATTTGGAATGCTGCGCAGCACGTTTGCGAGAAAATCGTGTCTTGCGCGAGAAAGTGAGTCGGCACTCGCCGGTTTACGTAGTCTGAATTCAATGCACGTGTGTGCAATTCTGTGAAAGAATGCAGTTAAGCTTAGGATCGTTATTCGTGGCGTGCGCAGATTGCTTGAAGCCTTTGTTACGAGCGCAATTAGAGAGAACTTTCGAATTGAGAAGAATGTTTGTAAGATGTGGCTACGATGTATTCTGAATAAACACTCCTGCCTCAGTAGCGCATGCATGGCGCCGAAGGTTGCTTTTTTTAGCTGCGACAATTGCACATGACGCTTTTCGCGGAAGGGCGATCGAAGTGCGTAGATGAAAATTTGTGCGAAGGCGGGAGAGAAGACATAACCAATACTTTTTTTTTCAGGTCATGCCATCCGTATAGTCAAGTACTACGGGAATTACTACTGTGTTGCGTGGTGCAATAACAACGGCAGGACAGGGAGAGAGCGTGGTTGGCTGACAACTGCAGTGAGCAGCCTTCATTTCTTGTTTGCTATGCAGCCCGAAACTACCACTTAATAAGAAAGGTTAGGCTTCAAAGGAAGAGCGTTGTTTTCCACTTTAATGCTAACGCTGTCTTCTGCAGTTTTGCTGTTTTTGTTATAATATCGCCTGTTTATTTCTTTTGCGAAATTTACTCTCAACATATGGCACCTGTATTGGCATGTCTTGCACATTGCAGTGCAACCATCTTACTGTGCTTGCGTTAATGGAACGTTGCGAAAAAGAAGTGTGCATGTGCTTACTGAGAGAATGACTTGAAAATAAAATGTTTCGTCTCTTCCAACACTTGTCATGCTTATTTAAAATGTCTGCATAAGCACACAGTGGCATCGTGTGCTTGCTGCTCTGGCGGTACAGCTTACACGAAGCTACTCAATGCATGCAAGGAACGCGTTACAAAAATCTAAATATAGCTTCCAGGACGAGCACTCACACGGAAGCAATCTTGGAGGCCGTGTAATTTTTTTAATCACCAGAAAATAGCCTTTGATATAAGTTTTCCTGCGGTTCCAATCTCTGAATCTGTGTAGATTCCACACACCCGCTAGGTGCGCTGCGAACCAAAATCGGCCGCGGGGGCCTATGGAAGTGTCCTCTCTTATCCTTGTATGTTACTCTATGGTTACTGGTTGTGTCAGTGAGTGAGTACGAACTTTATTGAGGTCCTGACGAGAAAGAATTAAAGTGGGGCCGGAGGCCCCGCCAATCGATTCGGTGGCTCCACCCAGGTCGGGGCCGCTAGACATAGTCCTTCGGCGACGGCCCGGGCCCTCTGGACAGCCTTGAGCTGAGCGATGAGCTCGGTACTTCTGAGCGCTGAGTCCCAGGAGGACTGGTCAGGAAAGTCCGTGCCCGCGTTGGCAGGGCACAGCCAGAGCATGTGTTCGAAGTTGTTGTATTCGTGGCCACAGTGTGGGCATGCAGTAGGAAAGTCAGGATTGATCCTGCTTAGTGTTGTTGGTGTGATGTATGTCCTAGTCTGCAACTGTCTGTAAGTGACGGCCTTTGCTTTTTTGAGGTTTTGGTGAGGAGGAGGAAAAATTCTTCCTGCTAACCTATGATTTGAAGTGATTTCGTGGTATGATACAAGCGGGTCTTTGTTGTCTATATCCCTCCAGGCTGAGTTGAAGCGAGGGGGCGGACCGCAGACGCGGAATGTGAGTTCTCGCGCCAGTTGGTGTGCCCGCTCGTTCGGATTACAGTCAGGAGGTCCGGAAATGTTGCCCATGTGGGCCGGGAACCATGTGATGTGTGGGGACGTGAGGTTATCTCCTCCCGTTTCTTGGAAGATATTGTTGACCACCGTAGCTGCTTTCCTAGAGACGAGGGCCGCCGAGAAGGTTGTGATGGCTGTTGTTGAGTCCGAGTAAATGACGGAGGCTTCTTTGCAGCTTCGAAGGGCCACCGCGATGGCCATTTCTTCCGTTCGTGAGTGAAGTTGGTAACCACCGTGGCTGCGTTGACGAGTGATCCATGGGCGTCCACCACAGAGACCGCGTATGCGCCTCGATTCCAATATCTGGCCGCGTCAACGAAGAGGACTTGCGTTTCGTTACGATTAATGTTGCCAAGGATTGCCTTCGCTCTCGCTTTTCTCCGCCATTCGTTGTGGGTCGGGTGTATGTTTCTTGGGATTGCATCAACGGTTATTGACCTCTTGGCATTTGTGCATAGTTGCGACTTCTCTGGTGACATGAAGAGGGGCTGTATGTCTGCTTCTAGTAATATCTCGATGCCCGCCTTTGTGAGTGAGAGCCGACTAATTTGGGCGTTTCGCTGTGCTTCAAAGAGTTCTGTTGCCGTGTTGTGTAGCCCCAATTGTGTCAAATCGTAGGATTGACATTTCTGTAATAAAGGCTGATGGAGCGCTTTGTTCAATGGCATCTGTGAGCGCCTGCTTCGGAATATCTGTCACATGTACTTTGTTTAGCGGCCTGATCAGGACGGTGTAGCGGGGCCGACTCACCCGTTCGGCGTGCAGTCTTTTCGGTGACACTTGGCGTCGGTAGTAGACGGTGTTTCGCTGCCTTCCGTTGTAACGAGGTCCAGCGGCTCTGATGAAAGAGACCGCTGACGCGTTTGGAACAGCGGGCTCGTTAAAAGCTCTGATGGCAGTGGAGACTGGCTCGCGTCCATGGTGTCGTTTCCTTCAGATAAAGTTGAAAAGTCATTGCAGTTAGAAGACCCGTGCTTTCCGGGGTTGTCGTCAGAGTGGGCGTCTTTATGAGAGCCGAAGTGAAACGCGCCGGGCGTCTCAGATTCGTCAGGCTGTCACGGCGCAGACGCTGCCGCCGGCCGCCGCCGTGCCTGTTATCCTTGTCCGAGACGCAACACTATATAGGCCTAGGCTGGTCAGTTCACAAAAAACACAAGAAAAGGGGACAAAACTTGTCCAACAAAGACCGACTTCGTGGTGTGGGCTCACCGTGTGGTCAAAATTCACTCACTCAGTGAAAAGTAGCAACAAATAAGCGGAAGAACACCTGAAAACGAACAGAAAAAACAGGAGTCGAGCTGAGGAACGTCTGCCTGCGCCGGTGGTGCCATCACGCCCCCCTACACCCAATTATTGCATCGTACGTGGGCGTTTTTGCATTTCGCCGCCATCGAATTACGGCCGCCGTGACCGGGATTCGATCCAACACGTTGGTGCTTAGTGGCGCTATGACACAGCCACTACGACACCAAAGCGGGTGGTCACTAGATATGAACCTGCGATATATATATATATATATATACATACACAGGGTGTCCCAGCTATCACGCAGCGCGATTTAAAAAAGGACGAACGGTGTTACGCGAAGCAAACCTAGTGTGTATTGCTTCCAGTAGAGTGGAGTAGCCGCCAGTAATTTTTTCGTTACTGAGCTTTAATTAGTCAATTGTAAATAAGCATCTAACTCGATAAGTGCAGTTCTAATTATCAAAGTGCCAATGAGAAAATTGTAGAGCAACAAGAAAAACTCCCAATATAGCTTTCTGTTGCTCAATACGTGCTACGTAAAAGTGTTTTTCCGAGCGTGAAAGAAGCCCGCGAATACACGCGAAGTGCCAGATCGGCCAGTCACGCGGCAATTCTGCGTGTATTCGCGGGCTTCTTTCACACTCGGAAAAACACGTTTATGTAGCACGTATTGAGAAACAGAAAGCTGTATCGGGAGTTTTTCATGTTGTTCTACAATTTTCTCATTGACACTTTGATAATTAGAACAGTACTTCTCGAGTTAGATAATTAGTTACAATTAGCTAGTAACAATTAGTACAATTAGCTAGTAATTAGCTCAGTAACGAAAAAATTACTCGCGGCTACTCCACTGTACTGGAAACAATACGCACTAGGTTTGCTTCGCGTAACGCCGTTCCTCTTTTTTTAAATCGTGCTGCGTGATAGCTGGGACACCCTGTATATATAGTTACGGGGATAACGTTTATTTAGGGCGTATTGCTATATACAAGGTTTGGACAAGCAGCGGCGACAGATGCAAGGCTGTCGCGCGCCTCTGGCTACTTCGTCGCCGTCGTCTTCGTCCGACCGACAGTAGCAGCCCCTTCACTGTCTCGTGGCACTACCCCCCGGGGCGAGAGCGCCGACCCGGTGCTTGCTACGACGGACCAGAGGGTCCAGTTACGTACGGCTTAAGTCTCGCAACGTGCACGATAGCAGAGGGCGAAGGCGTAGACGGCGCAGGCGCGGTGACTGGCTCGATCTCATACGTAACGTCGCTGACTTAACGTAGCACCCTGCAAGGACCATCGTAGCGGGACAATAGCTTTTCGGAGAGACCGATGCGGCGGGACGGAGACAACAGTAGCATGAGGGCGCCTGGGAAGTAAGAAACGTCTCTGTGGCGACTATCATACAGGGCTTTTTTGGAAGCCTGAGATACTGTGAGCCGTTCAAGAGCGATCTGGCGAGCTGTGTCGGCGCGCGCTATGGCGTCGCGAACGTACGTGGTGGTTGAGCTGACAGGAAGTAAAGTATCGAGAGGCAGAGAAGGTTCCCGTCCATACAGGAGATAAAACGGGGAGTAGCCAGTGGTGTCATGTCGGGACGAGTTGTAGACGAAAGTAACGTACGTCAAAGTAGCGTCCCAATCGCGGTGATCGGCGGAGACGTACATTGAAAGCATATCGGTCAGAGTTCGGTTCAGGCGCTCTGTGAGTCCATTCGTTTGCGGGTGATAAGCAGTTGTGAGCTTGTGGTGGATAGAGCAGGAACGAAGGATGTCATCGATGACGCGAGACAAAAAGTATCGGCCTTGATCGGTCAGAAGCAGTCGAGGAGCACCATGATGCAGGATGATGTCATGAAGGAGAAAGTCAGCGATATCCGTAGCGCAGCTGGTTGGGAGGGCACGGGTAATGGCGTTTCGCGTCGCGTAGTCGGTCGCGACGGCGACCCACTTGTTGCCTGATGTCGAGGTTGGAAAGGGGCCAAGAAGGTCGAGCCCAATACGAAAGAACGGTTCGGCGGGAATGTCTATAGGATGAAGCACACCGGCAGGTAACATAGCTAGCCTCTTGCAGCGCTGGCATTTGTCGGAGCTATTGACATATCGTTGGACGGAGCGATAGAGACCAGGCCAGAAGAAACGGCGCCTGACGCGATCATAAGTGCGGGTGACACCAAGGTGACCAGCAGTGGCGAAGGACATCTGGCGAAGCTGGCGAAGGACATCTGACCGCACATGGGCAGGCACGACAAGGAGGCGTTCAGGGCCCTCAGGATGCATATTATGGCGGTATAAGGTGCCGTCCTGAAGGAAGAACAAGTGGAGTGAAGGGTCGGGTGTGGCGGAGTTGAGACGGTCGATGATAGACCGTAAAGCCGAGTCGCGGCGTTGTTCGTCCCGTATAATAATGAGGTCTGAGATAGACAAGACGCAGGCGTCGGTGTCGTGCTCGGTGACGTCAGGGAAATTCACGGGATGCCGTGAGCGGCAGTCGGCATCTTGATGAAGCTGACCGGACTTGTGCACCACTGAAAACGAGGATTCTTGGAGGCGCAGAGCCCAACGACCAAGGCGGCCTGTAGGGTCTTTGAGCGAAGAAAGCCAACAGAGGGCATGATGATCAGTTACGACGGTAAAGGTGCGGCCAAACAGTCAGGGACGAAATTTGGCGACAGCCCAGACAAGAGCAAGACACTCTCGTTCCGTGATGGAGTAATTCTCCGGTGAGGACAGCAGGCGGCTAGCGTACGCAATAACACAGTCGTGGCCGCTCTGACGCTGAGCGAGGATGGCAGCGATTCCATGGCCGCTGGCATCTGTGCGAAGTTCTGTCGGTGCAGTCGGATCAAAATGCGCTAAAATAGGGGAAGTCGTGAGGGTATCTATAAGTGCCGAAAAGGCAGCAGCTTGGGGTGAGCCCCATGTAAAAACAACGTCTTTCTTGAGGAGCGCAGTAAGGGGACGTGCAATGCCGGCGAAATTACGAATAAAGCGTCGGAAACAGGAGTACAAGCCTATAAAACAGCGTACGTCTTTAGCCGAACAAGGTACAGGAAAATGCTTCACGGCGCGAACTTTTTGAGCATCGGGCTGGACACCTGTCGCGTTGACGAGATGGCCAAGTACGGTTATTTCACGGCGTCCGAAACGGCATTTTGAGGCGTTGAGTTGGAGACCGGCATTGCGGAATACCTCGAGAATGGCGGAGAGGCGCTGAAGATGGCTGTCAAATGTTAGCGAAAAAACAATGACATCGTCAAGGTAGCACAAGCAGGTTGACCATTTCAAGCCACGAAGAAGCGAATCCATCATGCGCTCGAATGTGGCCGGCGCATTGCAAAGGCTGAAAGGCATTACTTTAAAGTGATAGAGGCCATCGGGAGTTACGAATGCGGTTTTTTCGCGGTCCAGTGGGTCAACAGCAATCTGCCAGTAACCTGAGCGAAGGTCAATAGACGAGAAATATTGGGCGCAGTGAAGACAGTCGAGTGCGTCGTCGATACGGGGCAAGGGATATACGTCCTTTTTCGTGATCTTGTTGAGGGGTCGATAATCAACACAAGATCGCCAGGTGTTGTCCTTTTTCTTGACCAGCACAACAGGAGCGGCCCAAGGACTCGAGGACGGTTCGATGATGTTCTTGGCCAGCATTTTATCGACTTTCTTTTGGATTATGGCGCGTTCCGCAGCGGAAACGCGATAAGGCGCCGGTGAACCGGTTGAGCATCACCGGTGTGAATGGAGTGCTGAACAACTGCTGTCTGGCCTAAAGGGCGATTTTCGAGATTAAACATATCGGAATACGACAGCAAGACCCGGCGAAGATATTCTGCTTGCGTATGCGGGAGGTCGGCTGATATCATTTTCTCGAAATTGGCACATAGCGACGAGCTGGCTGTGAGAGAGCCGGAAACATTTCGAGGGCCGTCGACGGCTAACACAGAAATCGCGCATTCCTGCAACGACGACCCGGTGGCAAGCGCGATACCAGCAGGTAGCACGTGGGTAGAAAGACCAAAGTTCAAAAGCGACAGGCAGGTTTTGTTGTCGCCTACGGTAACCACAGTGTGCGGGAGAACGACAGAGTGCATCAGGACCACGTCGAGAATCGGGGAAACAACGTTTTCACCATCGCACACAGGAGGAGATGGACTTAATGGGACGTACGTGGAGGTTTGCGGTGGCAGGTGGAGGAACTCGACAGAACATAAGCGGCTGGGAGTGTCCGATAGTACGTGGGCGTCAACAGGGAGTTCCAGTTGAAGGACACCTGTGGAGCAGTCGATAAGAGCTGAGTGCGTCGAGAGAATCTAGACCTAGGATCACATCGTGGGGACACTGCGCAAGCACGGCAAACGAACCAATGGTCTGATGGCCAGCAATGCCCACTCGGGCGGTGCATATACCAAGAACGGCAGACGAGCTGCAGTCAGCGACTCGTACTGTGCATTGAATTGCGGGCGTAATCACTTTGCGTAGCTGAGTACGGAGAGCTGAGTACGGAGAGCATTATTTAAATCTGTGCTCCGGTGTCTATGAGGGCCGTAACGGTGACGGCGTCCACTTCAATGTCCAGAAGGTTTCGGCGCGTAGGTACAGTCAACAGAGGATTTGTATATCGGGTCACGGATGCAGCGTCACCTCCGGGAGCTGCACGGCTTAGTTTTCCGGAGCGTAGGTGCCAGGCCGTGCAGGGGACGATGGTATAGTCGTGGCGATCGAGATCGACGGCCTTGTGGGGACGGTGAGCGGCTAAACCTGGAGTGTGGAACGGCAGCATCGGAAGCATCGGAAGCATGGGGATCAGAGCGAGGGGAAAACCGTCGAACGTTGCCTCCAGGACGACGCCAAGATCCAGTGCTCCAGTTTGAAGGCGACGACCAGCTACTGCGGCAGTGACGGGCAATGTGTCCAACGCGAGAGCAGTTGAAACATATGGGTCGGTCGTCTGCCGTCCTCCAGTCAGCCGGGTTTCTGTAGCGCGAAGGGTAGACCTGGTTTTGGGTGACATCTGCAGGGCTACGTCCGGATGTACGGATAGAACAGACGCCCGATGATAATCCCATGTTCGCGAACTCCTGGCGGATGACTGCTTGTATATATGAGTGACACCGTGGGCAGGTTGGCTGACTGAACGTCTGGAAGAACGGCCGTAGGAGCTAGAACTTCGAGTTCGCGGCGGACAATACACGTGACATCTTGTGACACTGTAGCCTGTACAGGCGTCGGTGGGTCTTCGCATGATGATGTGGCGGCGGTGTTAGGTAGCCGAAGGAACTGGCGGATGATGCGGCGACTCTTCGCTTGTTCAAACCCTATCGAAAAATCTCGTATGAAATTATACGTGCCTCGTATCTGTTCTTACGTGCCTCGTATCCGTTCATACGAGCCTCGCATCCATCCTTACGTGCCTCGTATCCGTCCTTACGAGCCTCGTATCCGTCCTTGCGAGCCTCGTATCCCTTCTTGCGAGCCTCGTATCCCTTCTTGCGAGCCTCGTATCCCTTCTTGCGAGCCTCGTATCCCTTCTTGCGAGCCTCGTATCCCTTCTTGCGAGCCTCGTATCCCTTCTTAGGAGCCACGCAAACGTTCTTACGAGCCATCTATCTATTCAATATGTGCCACGTATCGAAGCATATTTGCTACGTGTGGATCCAAATGTGCCTCGTAAACATGTCTTTGTGCCTTAATTGTAGATCGATTCATGTGTACCGGGTATGCACTTCTGTGCTGTATGTCTGGCCCCAAGCGGATGACTTGCCAATTGTTTATGCTTTGTAAGAGCTTTCATGCATATCTGCATGGTACAAATTGTTACAATTGCATGGTACAAGATGTTCAAGTGATACATATCACTTAAATATCTGTGTCTGCGAACTATTTACACAGCTAGCCAATTAAAGCATACAGTAAGCTTATATTGGCGATAGCAGCTAGTGCACAGTAAGGTTTTATGAGAAGCATATAGTTACAAACCAAGTTTATTTCCAGTCAAAAATTCCAAAAGTGTATTGTTGCATCATTCTTATTCTGCACTAGTTTTTGGAAGGTATGACAGCAAACACTGAGTAAATACACAGATCAAAAAAATTTATTAACATATCACTGTTGACAGACAGCTATATATAATTGGCCAAAGGAATATCACAGTACAGGCCGGTAACAATGAATTTGTGCCAACAATAGTATACATATCTAAAGATAACAAAATGCACTATTTGATCATGATACATCTACATTACAAACAAAATTAAAATTGTTGCAGGGTGTAAATGTTTGGCATATATTGACAAAACTGTGCAGTACATATATCACAAAAATCAACACCTGATATGCAAACAAAATGCGACATTTCATCCAAGACGATCAAAAAGCTCCATTCTGTGATAATTAGCTTTTCAAAATGTGAAACTTCATATTACCTGCACACAGAAAGCTTGGCTTAGGACAAGGTTCTTTGTCTACAAGGTCTTTCTTTGTGGGGTTTTCACGTGCCGAAACCAGTTCTGATTATGAGGCACGCCATCGTCTCCAAAGAAAAAAGTGAGGAGAAGCTGTAATACTGGAAAACCATCAGAGGGAACTTTGAGAAGTGTAATATATGAAATCACATTTGAAACACACCATGTCGACATGTAGTTCACATTAAAAGGCACTATACTGAATATCTTCAGTATTCATCTCTTCATATTACAATGCACATTGAGAAACAACAAAATATTTCATGGTCGTCTAGTTAATAATAACTACACGATAACTAGAATACTGGTAATATTACCAGTATTCTGTTGAAAGGAAATAGAGGCATTATTCTTAGTAACACGCAACTGCATGTACCATCTCTGAAGTCATAAAAACAGAAGCCCAGGGAAAAGAAGTGATTCAAGAGAATGAATTGATGAAGGAAACCATGAAAAGAATGCATTTGCTACGTCTTCCAGTGAACCGCTGGCATACGGACGAGCCGCATGGAGAACGACCCTCAGCAGACGATTAAAAATTTGTTAGAGTGAATAAATGTTCATTCGTTGAGTGGAGTACTGTATGCTGCTGTAAGCTTTGTACCCATGATGCAAAAGAAAATCACTACAGTGAAAATACATGCTTGAAACGTTGTGCAATGGCTCATTTTGTGATTTACACCAACATTTACATATAAAATAACAGATGCAGATGTTTGCCCTTTCCACACCCAGACACCGATGACACGAGTGCAGCACTGAAGCATGCACTCTACACGCAAGTTTTAGAAAGCTGTCCCCCCAGCACTAAAGAATTGGTGGGTTTGATGCTGGTGGACGACGACTTGTTTAAGGTCAAGAGCTGGATCCAGTATGGCTGACCTTAATATATGGAAAAGCAAGACGAACAAATTGGCCATATTTTCATTAAGAAAATCGAAATGTCCATGTGTCGTGACTTGGTAGGCTGGAGCCGACTACCAGTGCTGGCAGCAGCAATATGTCACGTGTACCACACGTCTTGGATGAGCACGTACACTCCGGCACATGGCGGCAACAAAGAACTTAGCCTGAACATTGCTCTCGTACCCAGGAATAGACTGCCATTGAATGATTCATATGGGGCTGTGTGACATATATATGCACACAAGCCAGCACAATGTCACCAGCACAGGCACCAAATATATGTCCAGGAACTGGAGATAAATGGCCATGACTCTTCATAGACTGCGCAGGTTCAATTAAGGAAGCATGTTGCTTATCATAATAGATGCTGAATTAAATGTTGTGAATTCAGACAATAATGCACGCCACAACTGCTGAAGCAATGTGACAAGTCCTTACGTACGTAGTTTGGTTTACCTTGCACTGCAATTCACAACAATTCACTGCCCCAGTTTCTCAAGATTTTATGAAGGGAAACAACATCAGACATCCCGCTACAATACCTTATCACCCTCAATCAAATGGCCTGGTTGAGAGGGATGTGTGCACAGTAAAAGATGGAGCGAAGATGGTATCTGGCAATAACTTACCAATGCGGTTTTGTTAAGCTATTGGTAAGCTTTGGTTTGGCGCAGTTTTGTTTGCTGATACTGTCACAAGTGTATAGTCAAAGGTGGCTAATCCCTGTAAGATATATGTTACTGAGTTTTCTGATTAGAACAAAGAACTGCCGTCCACCAAATGAGAACCAAGAATGCAATGGAGAGCTTAATTAAGCTCTCATGCATGCATTCACATGCAAAGAAATCCAACATCTGCTGGACTGCCAGTGCAGAGCCCGACAACCCAAACGGGCGCCTGGAATTGTGAAGTCAACCAAGAGAGCACGAATGTCAACAGTAGCGATTGAGCAGGGGGTTGAAGGCAACATGCAAATCACGTGCAAACTCACATTTACAAGCGACAGGAGATGAACAAACCACCATCCACGCCAATAACTGAAGTTGAAAAACCAGAAGCGGCAGAGCATCCTACACCAGAGAGACCTGCAGAAGATCAAAGCACCTGTAGTGCCCACAGATGCCCCAGATCTGCCCTTACGAAGGTTCTAAAGAACTAGAGGACATTTGCAACAGTTTCACCCATAAGGAGTGAAACTGTTGCGGCTTCCAAGATGCCATCAGCATTATGACAAGCCCCGCGTACAAGAACAACCATCAGCAGACAGTTAAGAATGTGTTCGAGTGAATACAGGTTCATTCATTGAATGGGATCTGTATGTTGCTGTGTGCTTTGTACGCATGATGCAACAGATAATCCCTACAGTGAAAATAGACGCTTGAAATGTGCAATGGCTCATTTTCTGATTTATACCAACATTTACATATAAAATACACCCCTAGCAAGTTCACATAAACTGTTCAGATGCATCAATAACATGTTTGACCGAAATCATGTTTAACCCCTGAACCGTACGTTTCAAACGAGCCCAGCTCGTCTTTGCCGAACTGTCCCAAAACTGTCTTGGGCGAGCTCGTCTGCAGGCGACATTACCTCCTTTTGAGTGTTTTGAACAAGACACGCTCGTTGGCGGGCTAGCTGGTGTGGCGCTTCGCAAATGGCAGCACTGCGCAGGTAATTTCTTTTTTGTTCAACCTCCCTTTCACATTTATTTGCGGCACAACTCGTGCTTCAAAAAATGCCGTCCTGTGGAAACGACGCATACATTGGAGGTCTGTCATCACGAAAAAGAAGCCTTGCCCCATGATCTAGCTCTTCGCACGATAATAATTCAGAAACGGAAGTTCGCTTCGTTTCTGGAAGCGAAAGCGATGACTACGAAATTAGCAGTTCATCAGCTGAGGAAGACTACCCAGAAGACACTATTGCCAGTGCACGTCATTAATGGCGCATCGACATGAATGACATCCCCATGAAGTGTCCTCACGAATGCATGGTACGGCATTCAATATAACATTGCCTGACAACTTGATAAAGCTTCCCGAACTGAGCTTCTGCTGTTTTTTTATTCAATACCAGCAGATAACTGGCCTCCTTTATCATGAGCAATTATAAAGTCAAATATTAGAAGGAAAGTATTCAAAATCAAAATTTTTTTAATAAGCAGTTTAGGCATAGAAATTGTCAAAATAATAAAACGGTTAAGGGGTTAATCAGACTATTAGGTGCACTTGTTAAAACACTGTTTAAAGGGGCCCTGAACCATCCCTCCTGCTTGGAGAAATAACATCGAGCAGGGGTACCATACGCTGTTGTGAACATCTCGGCCAAGTTCTGCTGTCGTGCGCGGTCCGTGGCGCTCGCAAGCAGAGGGCGAAGTCACCTCAAGTAGCTAGCAACCACTTATTCGTCACATTATGGTTATTCGCCTGATACTGTATTCTTTGTTTCACTCACACCTCATTTTCTTTCATTCATGGCATGGCTAGTGAGAAGCAGTTTGCATCTGCATGGGCAAAACCAGCGATGACATCTCTAAAATGGCATTTGAAGGAATGAAAGGACGAAGGCATTGGAACAAACAACAGACTCTCGGTCAGGTGCGGTTATTGCTTGAAGCATATAAATCACCTCAACAAGGAATGGTATGGTAGAAACAATATTCAGGAGTATGAGGCTATGTAACTTGATAAAAGCAAAAATACAGAAGCAGCAAATTCAGGAAGAAGGGACGACCTTCAAGATGCTTTTCCAAAGACAGAACATCGCCAGTGCGAATTCAACAATGATCTTGTGAAGGCCCTTGTGTCTGCAAATATTCCATTTACCAAGCTTGGTTACTCAGCCATTAAGAAGGTCACCTTTAAGTGGTTTCGACAAAACTGTCCTGACACGACTTGAAGTAATTTACAAGAAAAACGTTGACCACATTCGCGCACATGCAGGTGTCTCGGCCATGCATTTTCAAATGGATGAAACAATTTATCCCTGCCACCACTTTGTGACCACCATGCTTGGTGTATCCACTCGATAGATGCTGTTCCCAACCTTCAGTCCTCTGTGTTAGCTTTGTGGAAGAAACCAGCTGCCCGTACGAAAGAACGATTGCCATAACAACCAAGTTTCATATATAAAAGCTGCATTCCAAAATCTAAAATGCATGTTTTGAAATTTCAAGCATTTCACTTGCATTCCTCACACTCTTCTTTGCATTTGAGAAGGTTCACAATATGCACCCAACCGTAAATGTGTTTGCTTCAGTGAAGCAATATCTTTCCTACAATATCTGTCTCTACAGCAAACCTTCTCTTGCCTCCTGAGCCTGTGGTAACGCACTGGGCACGTTCTTACAAGCAGCAATGTACGAGGCAGAAAGCCTGCGAAAAAAAAGATGAAGCTGACAAATGCTGTCGCGAAAGCACTTCAAGGAAGTGTGACCAGTGATACCCTTTCCAGGAGGCTTTACAGCATTGAGCAGTATGGATTTCTACCAAACGCAATTGCGAAGTTGGAAACAGCAAGGCTGCACATACAGGTGCAGTTTTACACCTTGGATTCTATATGAGGAAAGTTGGACAGTGCTGCTATAAAGAAAAGCTTTTCAAGTCGCTCAAGAAAAACCCTGACGTTGAGTTTGCTAGGACATGTTTCTGGGCTTGCTGCTGCTTGCTTTGGACATAACACAGCTAGCACACACACAGTTCACAGTATGCACAGAACTCGTTGCAGTGCCGAGTGCATTACAGTTCACAAATCTAGTACCTTAAGAATGGCAATCAAATGCATAATATACATCTATTAGTAAAAAAATTGTATAAAATGCTAACAAGGTGCCTTTTCGTAAAGACCTAATGCACCATCACGAAAACATGTGAATTAGTCCCGTTCAATGAGGTTGGGGACTTTACACACAAATTTCTCGTCATCACTAAATGATATCAAAATACAGGGCTTTGAAACACTGCTGAGTTTGAGAGCTACGAGCGGGTATTGCAAAGAAAAAAAGCATGGCATTATGTGACTTGGCATACCGACTTCAGGATCCTCACAGACAACTTTTCGGCAAAGCAAAAGAACTTCGCCATTGCTTGGAAACCTGTCATCAACAACTTCGAAAATTCTTTTAACAATAAAAACTCGCCACCATCTGACTCGAAAATGCTGCTATCACTTTTGCTGCTTCTTTTGTATTCCCTGCTATGAAATATCGTTCCCCGATACAAAAATAGAAAATGTTCTTGTACATGAGGTACATGGTTCAGGGCTATCTTCAGACAATCTCTTTCTGCAGGCAACACCACAGGCACATCCTTGGGTGCACCAAACATGCAAGCACCTTGTATGTGCTGAGCCTTTTCTACATTTGGATAGTGCAGGAAATCATGGCACAACTGCTTAGTTGTCAACGGTATTGCTGTTGAACAAAGCAACAGCTTCAACTCCTGGGAGAGAATCACACGCTCCAGGATTTGTTCAGGCACACCATTTGCTGCTGTAACTAACTTGACAAGCTGGCCATTCCCACTCTCAAACCCAAATGCTGAATGAGCCCACAGTGGGCCAAAGTTGCGGGCAGCCCGTGCTAAGTGCAGGATTTGATGCACGTTGAATGTCATGCACCTATCACTGTACAATGCCGCAGCTCGGTTGACGAAACGTCGAAGAAGGTTATCTGAAATAAAAAGACATCCCATGTTTAAATTCAATACTATACACAACTACTTATGAAAAAGTACTGTTTATGAAAATGAACCTATGTATGCATTATGATCATTATGTACTTAGTGACAACAGCCCCCATGCCCTTCATTGACCTGCATTTCTGTCATGTTTCAAAAGCAGCCAGGCAAATTATTAGTTCTAAGGCTCTACAACACTTAAAAGTCGAGAACAATATGAAAACAAAAACAAATTTGATACATGTTCTGTTGTGCTCAGCATATATTTGCAACAGTGCTGCAACAGATGTGGAGTTCAGTGCATAAGAGGCCGAACTCCAGGAGCCATCACAGCCAGCGGTGCCAGCGGTGCCGTTAGGTACCAGAGCATGCACAGCAATTCATCCATTGTGGTATCACACTGTTTCAAAGAATACGGCACAGCAGCATGCACCCCCTATGATTCACAGAACCACCTTAATTACAAACCAAGTATTCCCATCTGGATGTTTGTCGCTGCCGAGCTGGCCATGCATGCGCCGCCCTTGCTTTATTCCTCTCTCTACTGTGCTTCTCTTTCCTTCCTCATTCCCTTCCTCTAAAATGCAGTTGAGGTGTCGCCCAATGTGCAAGACAGTTACTGTGGTCTCCCTCTGTTCAAAACCACTTCTTCCTCCTCCACATTTCCTGATGTCACACAGTAGATATCAAAATGGCAGTCACTGTCAGTGGGAGATGTTCAGGGGCTGTCACTTTAAGGTGAAATTTCTATTAGAATGCACGCTTAAAAGACGAATTTTTTGGGTGCATGTCCATTATGGGCCCTTTACTCTCAGTTTCAATGATAAAGTGATAATATAGGACAACTATGTCACAGCTCCTTGAATACAAAAATGCATGTTGTTATTTTTTTGTACAATCAATGTACAGTTTTTCAAATAACCCTACTGAGTACAAATGCATGTGTGAAAACTGCTTGATTAGGATACACAAAATTTCTCCTCACCTGCTTGGGCAATGGCCGGAGGTGAGAGTTGCTCTTGAAGAAGCAGAAAAATGGCCTCGGAAAGAATTGCGAAGTGCTTCATGTAGGGTGATGGCAGAGTATTTTGGCAGCACGGTAGGCAGTAGTACAGAAGCCAATTTCGCCACTCATGGGCCTTCCAAAAGTGCCTTTCCTGGATTGAGCGAGGCAGGCGTGTAATATGATGTGGCGGTTGAATGCCCTTCAGGCGCCGGTTCAGGAAATTCAGGGTGCTTGGTCGTCCTGCAAGACCATTTCATACAGTTCACATCATGTACATTTCTGGAATGAATGTCTGTAAGCCAGTGGGCCTCTTCAATTTTAGGTTTGGACAGCCCACTGGCAGCCAGACAGCAGCTAGCTAGTTGTGGCCCTGATAGGAATAAGCATCACTGTCACAAAAATTGGGATCCCAAGACAACCTGAAGATGCCCGAACGGTTGTAAAATCAAATGCTAGTACAACTGGCCAGTAAAAATGTAAACCCGCTGCTTGAATAGCAGCGGCCAGTGTGATCAGCAGTTTGGTCATTTATGCACTACCCACTTGAAGATATCTCATTATTATTGCCAAAGAGCTCAAGTGATATTATTAAATGGTTGCACTAGAGAATACATCACTTCTGCAATGTTCTGTATGATCAACACAGGTTGCGCGCAGTCCCACCATTTATTTTTGCACAACACTACATACGCTGTCAGACATATCCGGTACTACGTGAAATCTCATGAAAATGGTCCTACATTCAAAATTGATTGCTCCAGGTCTTTCTCAAGGATAAACGCTGACCGCCAGCTTTAATGGTTAAGGAAATGACCATAATTTTACAAAACTGGAAAAGCAGGCTGGCCACAGGATACCTTTATATATGTGTAAACAATTGTGACAAGCTGCTTAAGCTTCGATTTCAGAAAGTTAACGCTCGTGGTGACTCTGGTACACAAGCTGAAAAAGCTGGGGCTGTAGTTGGCGCTCGAATGCACTCAACACAGTCTGTGAACCGCTAAAAAATCTAGGCTAAAAGCAGAGCAATGGGTGAAACAAGAATGAATAACCTGCAAGACAACGCAGCATGTTTGAGTGCGTTGTATGCGGTTCACGCAAAGCGATATTTTTGCTGTTTCTTGTATGAAACCATCGTGCAAAGCAAAATTGGCTTTAGAAGGTAAAGCTAGAAGTAAATAAAAGTCAGCTGAGCTCACTTTTGCTTACTTTTATAAAAAACACACTATAGCCACCGAAAGCGCCTGTTGGAATGAGCCCATAACAGCTTACGCTGTAAACACATGTGCTCCTGAATTCAGTGTGCACAACAATCCAGGAAAATGCATGTCTGGTTCGTTACAAAGTAGTTTCTTGGGCTAGTTGATGCTCTGGCAGTCTGATAATAGCCAGAAGTGAAAAATCGAACAGCCCACTCAATCAATATGCACAGCAAATAAGCTTCACATGCACATTAGTTGCAAGATCAAGAAACTGCCAAAACAACAGAATACTGACCTATGTAGAACTTTTCATGGCAGTGAGAGGAATCGAACCATACTCCGTGAACTGCCTGGTCACCCCAAGTAACACACAATGCATGTACTCCACAGTGTAGCACTCGACAAGGTCCAGGTACTGCAAAGGCCAGAAAGCTGATGGCCCTTTCAGTCCATTGACTGGAGTCTGCAGCTCCATGGCAAGTTTCATGTCCCTGCGTATGCCTGCTGCTGTCCTCTCTGGTGCAGGCGGCTCCGAGTTGATGTAGAGACGACGTCCTGAAATGCAGATAGACACTAGAGTTAGATCACACTTTTAATGGTGCTGTTATAATCTATCTACAGACTAAAAAGCACACTTACAGGCTTCCTCCTGAGCATGCAGCTACTTTTGAGTCAAGTTTACAAGTTCAGTGGTAAATTTGCCTAGAAAAGAACTTTACTAACAAGAGTGCTTCTACAGATCCAAACAAACATGCATGATGCTTATGTAATGATCCTCAACACTAACCATACAGGAAATAATGCGTAATATTTCATGGTTACTATTTTCAAGGGCCAAAAACCCTACCACATCCTTCAAGTAAAACAAACAATAAACTATGTTCATGGTATCACAAACAAAAAAGAACTAAATCAGCTAAAATTTATTTTGTTGCCACCTTCCCATGCAGGTAGGCGTAACTTATGATTCACACTAAGTCTTCGAACCCTTACACCCCTGAATTCTGCAAATATGTAATGTGTTTTTAATACAGTTCGGCACTTGTCACATTCATTTTTACCATCCTTGCCTTTTTTGTGCGGCTTTAATCCAAGAAATTTTCACCAATGCTCTCAGTTTGTCAAAATTTTTCTATGTATACATTCTGAAAGTAATCGGACAAATTACCAAATTGTGATATGTCTGCCAATATTTCAGCATACAGTGCAGGCTAACACAGTACCATAATAACAAGTATGAAATGTCATCTAACAATAAATATTACTGCAACGAACTTACCTTCTTGCAGTGTTCCACATGCTAGGCACCATGGGCAACCAAAGCAGCCATTGAACTGTGTCTGGTTTCCAACAGCTGCTCTGGCAGGGGCATCAACGCAGACACAAGCTAGGTATACTCTGGAGATCAGGTCCACAGCACCATGCTGCCACACACAATCTCCCCAACCATCTGTAAGGCTTTCACAAACTTCCCAATAAAAGAGCCATATCAGGGTGTTTCCGCCCAACCACAAGCCGGCGAGGAAGGTATTTGCATTTCGATGGGGCTGCGGAAGCTCGTTGATCGACAATTGAATGGGCCAAATGGAGGCATTGGAGGACTTGTACAATGGGCTCCCATCTGTATTCACAGTTAATGTTAAGTCACTCCATTTCATAAGACCCATTTGGCGGAGTCCTTTACAAATTGCCCCATTTGCAATGTCTGTCGTCACTACATTTCCTGAACTTTGTTCGTCTCGTAGCATTGATAGACTGCTGAAAAGGAGCTCCTTGACTCTTGCTATTATGTGTTGAAGCTGTTCTTTTATGTCCATAATAGCAAAGAAGCACCCTTTCTTCTCAACTCACTCACAATCGTATGATAGCTGGCATATAGTGCAGTGGAGACTCCTCTTGTTCTCACTCATCTCAAGAAGCGACATAACACTTCGCAATAGTAATGTCTCTGGCTATCTGTTCACATTTGGGAGCCCAAAGCTTTCGAAACAGGTATTTTGAGCGTGGGAGACCAGATGGCCGATGCCCAAACAAAGCGTCAACCAACTTTAACAATCATCAACCGCCGACCAAGTGAGCCCATGCCCACAACAAACGCCATAATCAACACAACAGCCTCAGCAGTGTTGTTGATGAAGAAGGCAGTGTTTTGTTTCCGAAGTGGCGGACACATTGAGCTAGCGCTCGGTGTCATGGAACTGTGGCCAGGCCCATTGGCGGGGTCACTCGTTCTTCGTCGGTATGGTCCTGTCTTCACCGCTGCAGCCACTCTCGCTCACGGCATCCACAATTCCGTCTGCTCATCGTCGAATACGTCGTCACTGGATTGCAGCTTCACTGTTGGTTCTTGGCGGCTGTGCGTCGCTTAAGTATGCCAGTCACTGTCGTCA